>NC_047557.1:97172228-97472997 GCF_012275295.1 Melopsittacus undulatus
AAAGCTGATAGGACCATTTTATTTCAGTGGGAAACACAGATACTCTGTATTACACAAGTTTCAGAAGCTAGTAAATTCATGGGTTTCAGCAGAGCTGCATCTGTTTAACACATGCATACAGAGTAAGAGAAGAGCCATACAAGGTGCTCAGCACACAGCAGGATCACTTCATAGCATGATATTCTAGTGAACATTATAAAGAAAATAATCCCAATTACAGAAAGACACACAGAAAAAAGGAATATTCATTTATAGATTTTCTACAAGGGTGAATTTTAGCCACGTTCCCCA
Source organism: Melopsittacus undulatus (assembly GCF_012275295.1). Taxonomy (NCBI): domain Eukaryota; kingdom Metazoa; phylum Chordata; class Aves; order Psittaciformes; family Psittaculidae; genus Melopsittacus; species Melopsittacus undulatus. The sequence continues at coordinate 97,172,520 of NC_047557.1, forward strand.
GGATTTGTACCAGCCACACAGACACTGGATTTACACAGCGGATAAATTCTGCCTTTCTTACATATGTACTTGACAGTGAGGCAAATTGTATTAACTCTAGTAACTTGCTCAGTTTGTCCTAATCTACGTTTTATTCTTTCACATACACCTCAATTTGAGAGGAAAAGAAATAGATATTAGATGTGACAAGTGTATGGTTTTTCCCCCTGATATCTGACTGTTCATTTTGCCTTGGAAGGGCTGAAGCACCTTTCAAAAGTTTTAGCCCTCTGTTTCTGAGGAACTTATCCTTGTGGCATGTCTGTCAGTTTTCACAGTGCTCAAGCAAGTCTTTGCAATTTTCACATAATGGCAGTTGTTGACAGGTTGTTAGGGCTGACAGTGAATATGTTTGAAAAACTGTCAAGCTGGTGAAAAAAAAATTAGAGGGAGGGAGAGGGAGCCTCCTTATATTTGCAACAGCATGTTAAACTGTAAATGCATTCTCAAAATGTATAGGCCTACTTCCAGTCATGTTACTTGCTCTACAGTGACAGCATATGTGAATATATGATCCCGAAAAATTAATGTCAGATTGCCACTTTATAGGTCATGGCCGCATTACTACAAAACTATTTACCTTTGTAGAACTGATTTACCTTTAATGCTCAATAATAGCTGCTTTAAGGAAAAAAAAATAAATAAGTGGCTAGAAATATGATGCTACTAATCCTAGCTTTTAATTAGCTTAATACTGCTTTTTTCAGAAGTAGGACTGGCTCCTGAGCACCCAAGGAAGTATATATAACCTGCCTTATGTCCGAATGCCTTTCCCAGCCTTCTAGAGGTGGTATGGAAGGTCTTCCGAAGCATCTCAGCTCAACAAAGACAAATGACCAACAGCAGCTGTGGCCAAGCCCCGTTCTTGAATCCTGTTCCACAGACACCGGTATCAGGTTCATTGGGAGTCACTTTACTCAAAATTGTGGATTCTTCAGAGGAAGCAGATCAGTATGGATTGCAGCATCTTTAGGTACATTCAACAGCAGGGTGCTCCAAAATGGTCCCCTGAACAAAGCAGACTAACTTGTAGCACCACCAATGTACGAGAAGAGAAATTATTTTGTTTCCTTACTTTAAAACAGAATCTGCTCATTTTGGTGACAGTATGGTCAGTATCTGATATTAAGGAGGAATTTCTTCATTTACATATTTGCATCATGCAACAACTTGGCAAGACTGATTTTTCTGCTGTGACAAGTTTTCGAATTCAGCTTATTTCTGTGAAGAATTAACTTACCATGTTCTCCCATCCAAACTCTCCTTCACATAAGAGATTTCTTCAATTAATTTTTATTCAGATCTTAAACACTCATTCTTGCAGTCTTTTTATAGCACTGCTTTGGTTAGCATTTCAAAGGGAAGACTGTGAATCCAAGTTGTGAGGCAGGTCTGTCTTTGTCTAATATTGGAACAGACTAAAATAACTGGAAGATATAAAGGGCAGGTTAGCATAATCACAGCCATGAAATTATTGTAACCATGATAGAGTACTATGTACAATATTCAAAACAAGAAAACTGGTCTAAAATGCCTCTTAAGTAGGAATTTGATAAGGTCAATTATATAGAAGCAGTGTTCCACTAGACAGCAGTTAACTCTGCAATAACATATCCAGCAGAAAAATAAAGTCATTAAAATGAGGCAAAAGAATTGGAGTGGATAAATCAGTGAAGAAAGAGGATTGCACAAGTGATGTGGAAAAATTCATGGATGATATCTCCCAGGGTTACGTGCAGCATCAGGAAGTAAATATGCTGGGACTTGAAAAGATATCAAAAAATATACATAAAAGGTAACCAAAATAGAATAATAAAGAAGAAAACTAAAAATGGATCATGCAAGATAGTCTATATATAATATGACCACGAAACACCAAACTCTACAAAAGCAAGGAAGGAAGGTCCATGAGGTTGAGTGTAGGCTGGCATCTCAGGCTGAGCTCAAAACTTGATGTGTCACAGAAGACTACTTCCAGCTCCTGCTGAAGTCAAGAGAAGAGCTCCCATTTATTTGAAGAGAAGCAGGATTAGGTCCTAATCCTTCTGCCTCACTACCCAGTAAAGTGAGGATAATAATTGTATTGACAGGTAATTCTGTCTCACAGGAGTATTCTGAGGATTACGTAGCGTCTGCACTGTGCTGTGAAATGCTAAGTGCTAAATATGATTATACAGGGATTTCCATCCCAAGATCTCAAAGCACTTTCCAAACATTAATAATTGAAGCTTTATAATACCCTTAGGACTGCACATGTAAAGAAGGCAAACAAGATTCAGGGCTCAGCAAAGCGGGTAAGGATTATTAGACTTATTTTATAGTGGATAAACTGCACCACAGTGAGATTAAGTGACTTGCCCAAAGTAACAGAACAAATCAGGGACACTTCAGAAAATGAGCCTACAAGACCAGACTCCTTTGCACAGGAAAGGAAAGATGCACATGGAATGAGAGGGTCAATCAGCATTTGGAAGGAGCTGGATGGGTCAGGCCACAGCAGAAAAGCAGAACACTCAGAAGACTGAAGAAATAACAAGAAAAACAAACAAAAAGTCACTTGTTTGGAGAATGTGTTAGTTTATTTTCAGGTACACAAGCAAGAACCAATAGAAGAGACAATGCCTTAAAGCAGCAACAAGTATAGTTTATTGGCAGGAGGTATAGCCACTACTAAGATCAACATCAATTCTTTCCCTCACAGATTCAAAGATAGAGAACACATGTCAGAACTCAGATTAATTTCCCAAGGGAAGAACAAGCACAGAAGGAAATTAAAATCATGTTAGAACAAAGAATCAAGAAATCAGAATAACTGAAGACCAGTAAGGAACAGTCTCCAGTTATTCTACTGATTGAATAAACTCTTTTGACATTGTAGAGCAGAAAGCTAAGCATTTACAGAATCCTCCAAAACCATTTTGGTATTGCAGAATTATACAACCTAATCTGACACTGAAACAGACTTGAAACTCAGGATGGCTAGGATGGTTTCAGGATATCCCAGTGGTCTTGACATAATAAGGAAAGAACACAAATGTAATCAAAGACAGCTTCTGAGAACAGTTGAGAATCCAGTTTTGTACAAAATGCCAAAAGATCTTGTCTTACAAGTATGACTGAATATCAAAAAGATGACTAGAACTGAATTCACTTTCTGTTACAGGGTTTGAACAGTGCCAACGAGCCATGTTACAAAGTGCTGATATCCTAGCACATTAAAAGTGACCTTCATCTGACAGCCAGCCAAGTCTTTTGGAGCAAAGGACTCTGGTACAGTGCTGCAATATTCAGATGAGGCATCACAGCAGATGCTGAACATGAAAGTCTGTTGTCAGGACCAGCATTTGGAGATGACTGTTTCTCTCACAGCATGTGTAGGTACAAATCTCTAACAGGCTTCTGAGCTAGAGGGAGTGTAAGACAAGGTTTGAAGGAAGCAGCAAGTGGAGCACTCTGTCAGTGGTTATCATGACATTGCTCATTCTCATTTCATTCCACGAGTGAAAAGAAAGGTTTCCACTGCCTCAGCGCAACAGAGAAGAAGTGTTTTGTAGCAAAAAGTGAACACAAGTCCAAGACCTGGTTTAGCCAGCAGAAAGGTTTAAAGGGAATACTGCAAATCTATACCAGCATAGATTGTTTTATATACAAATATGAAACTGGGAAAAAATACATTACAGTGAACTCAGGAGGAATACATAAGTGTTACAGTTATGTGTCTACACAGTTACACAGAATCACAGAAAAATCAGTATTTGCTTTTGCAAATACTTGTTTTTGCTTGCTTTTGCTTTTATTTGCTTTTGCTACATCTCCTTCTTCTATGTCATGCCATACAATACTAGGCATTTAGCTTGAAAAGATAGTATCTAGTAATTACTCAGAATATTATGAATACGTATGGTAGTACCAAAAGAATAAACTCCACAGAAGTATTTTCTCCTCTTTAAGTGGAATTAGATTAGAGCTGAGCAATAGGATTTGATACAGGCAGGAGCCTCGTTGACCACCTTTGTTATAAATAAACTATAAGCATTTTTTTAGTTAAAAGTGACCTGAAATGTATTTAGTGTTCTCCTGCTTAGAAACATTTTAGACTCATTGTGAAAGATATGAGAGATCTGCAAAAAACATTTGAAACTTCTTTGAAAACAGACTCCTGAAGATTTGAATCAACTTCCTTTTAAGCCAGTGTGAATATTTCCGTTCATTCTCAATAAATCATTGTGAAAAACAGATACAACTCAAGTCTATATGCAGAAAGATGAAATCTCCTCTTAATCCTCACTTCCTTAAGTTTCCACACTTCAAACTGAGTTAATTGGTGCTTTGCCACAGCAAGGGGACGAGGATCAATATTCTCTGATATAAAATGATAAACTATAACTCAATTCTTTTGCTTCCTAAAAACAATTTAACATCTCCATCATCCAGATGCTTTTCTGAATACAGACAATTAGGTAAGAAGCTGATGACCTCTCTGATGTACAAAGACTGTTCTTGCTCTAAATAAGATGCTGTAAATTCAGTTTTGATAAAATCTGACTCTCTGACAAGTGAAGAAGCATACCAGATATCAAACATTCATTCTTACATTTCTCACTGACATGAGAGCTTTGCCAGATTAAGTAATTTTTTCCAGCACCAAGACCATGGAATTTTATCCATTATCTTTTCCTATAGCCACTGCAAATAACTTGCACTATTCTTTTTGTAAATTAAAAGCAAAATAACCACAGCAATCAAAGGAGACTAAATAAGAGCAGTCTCTAGTTTGTAATGGATTTCTATCTTTTGGACCAAATTACTCAGGACTGTACTTCAGCATTTTAAAATTATAGATTTACTATAGTTTTTTACAATACTTTAAAAATTAAATCATTTAAGCCACAGACTGTACAATCCTCATATTGAAGGAATTTTAAGTACTGCCAGCATGAACCTTGTATATCTGACTTCAGATTGGATAATTCCTTCTATCTAAAGTAGAAGAAATTGGCTCAGATGTAAACACTTGTATTACTAAGTGACTAACAAAAGCACCTTCTGAATACATTTGATTCTTGATATTTCTGCAGTACATGTCATGTTTGGCATCACTACCTAGTTTATGCCTCAAAAAGAAGCACAAACATTGTGTTCCATGCACAGATTCCTAGCTTTGATAGTTTAAGACAGTAACATTAGGAAAATTTATAACATTTATAATAAAATAAGCAGCTTTTTTCTATTCTAAAATAAGCAAATTTTTTGCTATTCATTGCCATTAACAAGGAACTTGTGATCTAATGTCACAATCAGTTTCATTTAATTAAAATAATAAATATTATACAGTAATGCAGATTGACATTTATATCTTCATTTACGTGAAGCTGGATTTATGGTCAACACTTTATTTGATGGAGGCCACAAATAATGGCTATTAAACTGCCACAGGATGGACACAAGATCACATTAATGAAATTAGACAAGGCAAGGCACTGATATATGGAGCCCTCCTGCTAGAAAATAAAGTAAGTCATGTCCAAAGCAGATGTTTTCGTTGGCTGCAGTTTAAGTTTGCTAAATTTTCAGTAGGCAGTTTAACTTCATATACACAAGATGGAAAGGAACAGCACCCCCATGACAATGCCTTTCAAGATGTATCACAATTAATGCAGCACAGATCTGCTGCCCTTGTCAAACATAGCCATGCAAGAATGATTCTTAAGGGTAAAGAAATGTCTAATACACTAATTATAAAATTTCAGTAAAGAAGCCTGGAATAAGGATTTTTGTGCTTGTTGGTGGGATAAATACTTCATAACTCTATTTTGCTAATTAAACATATATCCAGGAAGCTAACTACAGATACATTCACAAGGTTTTGGATCTTTTTTTCTTAATTTTTAAAAGACATATATCAAGGGTTCCAGAACACTAGAATAAAGTTATTACAGGACAAGCAGAAGGGATCAGAGGGAAAAGACATTTCCATGAGGGAGGACTCTCCTCTTACCTCTGCAGCTGCATCCCTACCAGCTTTTCTAGCCCATCCTGGAACATGATGCACTAGGCAGTAGTTCATTGCTCCTCACTCCAAAGTTTTCCATGGAAGATAGTACTGCAGTATCTGTCCTCACAGTGCTTGCTTAACGAATCAGGGTAGTCCATAGCTCTGCTGCAGTGAATAAACAATCTCAAGTAGCAGAACATTGTGAAAAATGAAACTAACTTGCCTTGTGGGCAAATTATCTAACTGGATGCTGTGTGTGAAGTTCAGATAAACATTCAGTTACATGGAACAGCATCTCAAAGTTTGATATTTATCTTTGTGGATTTATTTTCACCTCAGGATCTTCATGTGCCATGCTAATATAATGCCGCACAGGTTCAGGAGGGAAAAAAAAATAGTAAGCCATTTTGGATGGCAACAGAGACAATAAGAAGCACCAAAACAATGAAAGTCATTATATTTTCTGCTTTTGAACTAGACAAATGGCTTTGAAAGCTCTGCCTTCTAAAGAATGGCTCAATTTGGTCATTTATGCTAAAACTTAAGCATACAAGCCTAAGGGTCTGGTCTAAATAACAATACCATCATTAATCAATTTATAACAGCTGAGATTCTATTTCTGGCTCTAGAAAGGAATGCAATATAGTCAGCTGAAATTTGGCCTCACATTCCTCAGACTCAGGTGAAAACGGCACTGCAAATAATTTAGACATCTCTGGACAACTTATTCAATAAATTGTCCAGCTTCTTGATCTATTTATCACAGGGGATGGAGCTGATTTAACTAACAACTTTACCTGCCTTATTCCAGAATAATTTCTGCATTCTCTTTCAAATTCTCCCTTGAACAAAATTAATTTCCCTATACAGATAAATCTACGCTTACGTTTTGAGACACCATCCACAGATAAATCTGAAGCCTTAGGCACTTCTGCCTCCACACCACAAAAATCACGCAGTGATGAAATACTGTTGGCTCAACTTGTGACTTTCAGCCATTGTCAGATGCAATACCCAGGTCAGCAAGACAACACAATTCTTTCCCAAGACTCCTGCTAGATGGGCTCAATCTACAGCCTACATTATGTCCCTTGCCCTGTGCAATTTGCTCTACCTTTCAGAGCCACAGAACTCTGCGGAGTGATGCAGATCTGGTCAATATTACAGCCCTGTTCTCCTCATTCCCTTCTTGGTACACGCAGTCATGAAGCAATCTCTGCTCACACAAGACAACCACAGAGAGGTCTTGGGACAGTCTTCACAGGTGAATCATCAAATCATCAGAAGGCCTAAACTAATCAAATAGCTCATTTGCTGATGATCTCACCCCTTCAGTGTGTCCTTGGACCCTAAGGGATTCAGATCCATGGTAACATAACTGCAGCACCCAACCTGCCTGTGGCCTCTGAGAGTCCATCCTGTGCAAAGTCATAACAAATAAGATGAGCATTTTATAGGAATATTTCCCTTTTGCTCTGTACCTGCCTTTATCCCCCACTCAGGAATGCTGTGAGTATAGAACACACCTGGGTATGTGAGGGACACAAAGTGCAGTACAGGGTATGCTGGTGCTCACATATTATTGACAGCTCAGCTGCTTATTTTGGAGGAGGAACACAGCACACCATCACCAGCACATCCCAGTGCCCCTCTGCAACACACTACACAAAGATTTAAAACTGTGCTTGAGAGCAAGCACTGAGAGAAGTCAGCAAAACAGAATCATTAGTTGGACTAATTGCTTTTGGTTTATTTTTTAGATATGCTTATTCAGCATTAAGTCAAAGGACAGACTGAACCCTGAGGCTCAGCATCTCTGTGATGAGCACCCACTCTAAGCAGAATTGCTATCTGGCTCCCTGCACAAGAGTCCCAAGAGTCCTGGGACTGAGTGCACCTCAAGCTTTGCTCAGATCAAACCTACCTGCAGTACCTAATTCCCTGACAGTGGATGCAGCACCTCTTCCAAGTTAACAATACTTTCTGGGTTGTCTCCCACATCTTACTCCTCCACACCACAAGGCTGAACAGTTTTCACTGACATGCACTTCTACATCACACACATTACACCAAAGTCCTAGAAAGGCAGGGCAATACAAAAGCAGAAAAAAGCCACTTTGTTCACTTAAAAGCAAAAGAGCATCTGGAAAACCAAAATTATACTGATCTTAATGACTGAAGGACTAAGCCCTTCATTTTGGTCAGCTTTCTAGGTAAGTTATAATGTGCTCTCTGCTACATCTTTCACATTACAGATAACCTTCAGTAAAAGGAAACAAGTTTCCTCTGGTGCACAAAACATGTATCATATTTCAACAGTAAGCAATATGTAATCATTGTATAAAGCAGACATCCCACAGTATACTGTTATTTTATGCATGCATATAAATTGAATGAAATATGAGAAAACAGCTTCAGTAAGAGAGGAGCTCCAGACACCTGCAAACACTGGTTTTTTGTTCCTACACATCTCACAACATTCTGTTAAGCCAGCCCTTCAGGAAAGGGCTTCACAACATCAAGTGCCTTATCAGTTCATGCAGATGAGCCATTAAAAATCAGAAGTTTGTTGTCAGAAAGTCAAGCATCATTCATTCCTTTACAGATAGTAACTTCTGGGAAAAAATAATAAAACCCTTGTCTGCATCAGGTTTCTGTACCTCGTTTATGACTTTAGTCATAAATATGGACACACAAAGCCAGTTGTAGTCCTGGTGAAATCCAAAGTTTTGCCATTGTAATACTCCGTCTACCAAGTTTAAACTCCATCCTATTACAAATCAGGCTAACTGAAGAGACAGGATTCCTTTAAACAAACCCAGTTGCCTTTACAAGCTACACTGCTTTCCACATTCCTCGTTTACCATGCGAAAGTTAAGGCAACATTCCTCCTGTCAGGCTGCTCACCATGAATAATAGATACATCATTTTTTAACTGTCAACAAAGTATCTGTAAGAGGTGCACTTGGTCCTTTTAAATATCTACAGCAAACTGTTTATTTGGCATTACACCAAGCTCATATTTCCCAACTAGCAATGAAAATACTAAGACAGACAGACACGGCAAACCATCGAAATAATTTTACTCACACCTTATCATCCTCATGTAATATTTAATTATCTCCTCTCCTACTCCCCTGCTTCAGTGACAATTTGCTCAATTACGTGTCAAGGAGATGGAAAAAAACAAAACAAATGAGGTCAAATCTGTGCAGTAATACACTGGTGTTTATTTACTGAGGGCTGAAGCCGCAGAGGCTGCTAATGGTGCAACTCCCGTGCAGCAGTTGAGCTCTGCTGACTTACACCAGATGTGGACTGGAGCACAACCACTGAGAAACAGATAGTATTTCTGTGATCTGAAGCGTAAACCAGGTCATGTTTCAGGTACAAAGAGTAAAGACCTTACAGGAGAGCTGAAGCTGTAGTGATAAGGTGACAAACACTCCATAAACAGAAGAGGACAAGTTCTGGAGCAGTGTAAATGGCCACACTTTTCTGGAGCTCAGCTCAGGACCACCCAGTGTTTGTGTTGCTGTGGTCTCAGTTACTTCCTTCATAACAATTAGTGTTACTTCTCCTATCTTCCTTTCAATAGTCCATTCAGAAGTGCTTCAGCACCACTCTTCTGTCAGCAGCACATCTGATGCCTTCAGCACTCTCTCCTTCACTGCCATTCCCCCTTCACCACCACACTCTGGAAGTGTCCATCCCCTCAGTCATGCTAATTTGACCATTTCTATGGCCATGCTCCAAATCAAGTATGCAAAGTTATACTTTTCAATAATAAAATAAAATGACTGTTGGAGGTGTAGAACCCAACCACACAAAAAGCTGAGCAGGAAAGGCAGAGCAGGCAGTGGGAACAGGAGGTATGGGTGATAGTGGGAAAGGATGAGCCTCTGAAACAAGATCTGCCATCGCAGAATTATTCAAACATCATCAGTAACTTACCTTATTCCTTTGGGTTATAGCTGGGCCTCAAATTTTGTAGGTTTTCATCACAGATTATTCCAAGAGCTACCTGATATTTAAAGGGTGAACAATTCCTTCTCAGGTCAGAATGGGCTACGTTGGACACTGTCAACATTTAAAACTTTACTCCATACACATGGATATGTAAGTAACCAGATATTTCTGCTTGCCATAGTATAACAATTTGACAATGGCCGAAATGTGGATGGTGGCAGAGCTGGCATCAGAACAACCATGTTCTTAACAAGATGACAACAAACACATTGGAAAGCACCACAGCTGTCTGCGTAGTGACCATCACTTACCCATCATGCTCTGGAAAGGGTTCATGTGTGTGTGTTCAAGCTGTCACACTCTCCTCCTTGTTTGGAAGGACCTTCCGATTTCCCTTCAGTGTAACTGGCAACAGGAGCAATGGTGGGTACACAGCATGGTGGTTTAGGAGTTGCATGCATTTGTTTTCAGCTAGGCAAGAGGTCTCTTTAAAAAACAACCACCCACTTCCCACACACCAGAGTTTTCATTCTTGATAGCTCCACTACAGCTGAAAAGCTGATAGGAGACACTGGGGAAAATTAGGACGGGAAAAAAAAGGAAGGCATAGACAGCCCTAAGAATGAGGATCCCATTACTGTAACTTGACAGACCATTAAAAAAAAGCAGGTATCCACCTTAAATATATGAACAAATTAACAGAATAGACCATGTTCAGCTACATGTTAAGAAGCACTAATGAGAATAGTTCGCAGTTCAGTTTACTTAGCTCTTTAAATAAACATGGGCTATTGGAAATGTTATACAACGCAGGCACCGTAAGTGTAGCTCCAACTCCTGTCACTCCTGCAGATGAGTTACAAATCTACAAGAACTTGTCTGCTCCATGCTTGCAGCCACCGCTAAACTTAAATTAGTAACTATGTAGGCCTCTTCCAAGGCATATCAGAGACCAGCTGTGCAAGGACCTGTCACCTTCTTGTCAGTGAAAGTTTTCTGTCCAAAGAACTTTCGTCATCCCCCATTCCTCAAGTAGCTGGATGTCACTTGAAGAGACAGCTGAAGTCACTTGCAATGAATGGTCTCAAATCAGAGCTCACTGCCCTTGTCACAGAAAGTCTCACCCCGCAGCTAAAACTGTCACTGATCATGTTTAGATATGTACACTGAGGTATCAGATTAGAAAAGAGTATGCACGAGATGGGAGCTTAAAAGAGGCCAAGTTGCAAGGAAAATCTTAATAGGGAGAATCGAGGGCTTGAAGAGTTAGCCCTTTTCCAAACCCAATTTATATTTCCCATCAAATCCAATCAAAAATGTCTAGCTTCTAAAACCGGCATGTTTCCAACCAACATAGTCAAGAAGAAGTTATAACTTTAAGTACTTGGGCCAGAGAGAATGTAGATTGCTAGGCTATTATGGCATCTCTACAGCAAGGTATTTCATTAACAGGAATACCCAAAAGGCATATCCTGAGCTCAAGATTAATGCTCAACATGGTAGATGCATATCCAATAGTTAAAAGAAAAAAAAAAGCATTAAATTGGTATATTTTTAAGAATTTCTTGAGAATATGAGAATATTTGCTGCTTATTCTTGAACCTCTTGCTTATATTAGTAATAGGAGCATCGCCTACTGGTTATGGCAAGAGATGGAACAATCCAGGCTCCACAGTTGCTTTCCCATCTCAGGTACTGACTTTGGGGTGACTTGTTTAGACTCTCCCTAACTTCTAGGAAATCCAGCTTAACTGTTGGCAAATCTAACTGCGTGGGCTTGCCAAAGAGCACTTGAGGACACATTTCTAAGACTGACCTCTACACTAAAAATAGCAAAGTACAAGCTGGGTTGCAGCTGCTAGCAGAAAGACAAAGGACACAGAAACATCCAGAAGATGCTCACGATGTCCTACATAACTTTATTTTACACTTTTCTTCTCAGATATTTCTGTACCAGTGCATCATGGGATCTAGATCCCAGGGAATGCTCTGCAGATTTGCCCATGCTGCACTGCAACCTCTGGTGCTCCTCAGAAGCAGCCCCAGAGTAGTGCAGGAACAACAGAAGGTCTAAGGGACTGTATTTCCAGAACAAGGGTTTCTCTGCTATACATCTTCTCGGATGGTGAACTGTAGTGAGGCAGTTAGCTAAAAGCTTGGGGACTAGGGCTTAGTCAATAGCTCCAGAAGACATTCAAAGGAGAATGAAGGAGTGCTTTCCTCTGTACATAGCTACCTTCTCAGAAGCTGGAGATAGCCAAGCAGCCCTTGACAAATCTCGTTCTTCTGCAGTCTGGAAATTAACACATACTTGAGCTTTCACTCATGTCTGGTTCTCCTTCAAGGATTTGAAGGCCTTGAATATAATATATTTGGGCTCCTCTCTGTCTTAGAAGTTGAATTAGCCAGTGCCTTATTTTCCATATATAAAACAAAATACAATCTTCAGTCAGAAGCATCATAAGCTTCTTTCCTTCTACCCTTGCATTGTTGGCTTGAAAGCAAAATCATTTGTTACAACAGCTTATTTTTAAAGACTTAGCTTTGTTTCTGCTTGAAAACAAGGAGACATTTTACTTAAAATTTCATATGCCAAAATTGTCTCCACATATGAAGCTCAGTACCATGCAGGGAATTAATTTCAACATTGGGGTGGGTTTTTTTATTTCTTTTGTTCTTGCCTGAAAGTACAGCAGAGAAACTGCATTGCAAAAAAATATGCAAGAGTTCTCTTCAGAATAAAACCCCAGTTTTAGCCCAGGAAGTTTTGTTCCTGATCTTCTAGGCTCTCCAAAGATCATGAGCACGTACAGAAATACAATCAAAATGAGTTTGCAACCAGCATTTACAGTTTTTGAAATACCGACTGCACACTAAGAACCAGCAGCAGCTACCACAGTCCACACTGGAGATGTCCCACCGGGGTACTGTGACCAATCAATGAAGCCCTACTATGGAAGGATGATGTGTTTGTGATGCTCAGAAGAGGAGATAGAAAGTCATCACAGCTATGGTGGAGTTGAACTTTCAACACAAAGAGAATTGAGGATGAAGTCTGTTTTAAACAAAGACTATCAGTTTGGTGGGTAAACTGGTACATGAACTTCCTTAAAATAACTGATAGAGAATATTATCTTCTGGAACCAGCCAGGCCAGCAAAGGGAAGTGTATTATGTGGCTCGGTTCAGGGTATAAAATTGAACAACCAAAGTGACCTCTGAAAAATCCAACAGGCTTGAGCTGACTCCAACCCACATATTCCTTCCCAGAGACCAGGAACACCAAGCATAATGACGGTGAGCATGTGGAGACCAGCCAAGGGAGTTACATTTGTATTGTGATTGAGCTGTAGGGTGCCATCACTATACTGTGTGTGTGTTGCCATTTTGGACTATTTCTGTATCACTCCACTCAATCAAAATCCCATAAAGCACCAAATACCTACAAGTAAATTTTATATTAAACACTAAAGCCCCTCATGTGGAATATCTAAAAACATGCCCAGAAAGCACTGATCCCAAACAGGGATGCTCAGTCCTTTTCAAAAGTTAGGCCACTGCCTTAGAAACCTAAACATAGACTGAGGATTTTAACTGTAGGCTCCTATTTTTGAAAGTCCTTGGTCTTTAATTTTCATAACATGGTAAACAAAGCATCTCTTCTTCCCCACTAGAAAGTACTCAGGGTTCAGAAGTTTATTGGAAACATAGCTGACATCCAAATCAACACAGACTGCAAAAACAACAGGGCTGACACGACAGAACACTTTCAAAACATCACACTGATCATTAGAACTGCAGAGCAAAACATTAATATCATAAGCTCTTGCAGTCAAGGTCTCTGCTCTAGCTGGATATAGCTCTTTAAGCAACAGAAACCTGGGAAAACAGACTTTGAAGATAAATAGATGGATTTGCTTTCCAGCAAACAAATACAGGATCAACAAAATTGAACATGATGACTATTCCATAGGCAACAGTGATGCTGCCATGCAGATTTTCAGAAGTGTCACTATAGCAAATAAGCCTCTGTTTTGCGCCTGGGAGGAACAGAAGTGAGAAAGTAGATAGCAAAGGACCTTTTGGCAAGAAATAATAGATGAAAAATAAAGAAATTCTTCCCATCATTAAGCTCAACTTTCAGTTTACCCAGTCTAGGTCAGGAGAGTGGGGGCATAAATTTAACAAAACAATACATTTTTTAAAAGATCTTCAAAACAGAGAAACCATTATCTTAGCACTGTGGAAGAGAAACAAACACACTCAGAAATAGCAATTCAGCTCTAATAGAGAAGAGTCCTATGTACAAAAGATGTTTAGAGTAAAATCAGACTTATTTCCCCTAAATTCAAACCCATTACTAAATGAAAGCCTCATTCTTCTGATCCAGACTGAAACAAATTGCAGCTTTTTTACACTAAGACTGGAGATACTTTTTTGAACACTTAAGAGTCTTTATTTCACATGTGGAGCTTGACAAGAACTCCCTACAAATATGAACTTCATACATTTTAGTGACATGAGTGCCTGTAGTCCTTTCACAAACAGACCTTCTAATGATCTCAAAGGGAGCTGCATGCACAGAGAATCAATACCGTTGACACTGAATTAATGGCGTGCAGATATACTATGTTTGATACATGAACATAAATAATAATTCAGCAGTTTGGTCTTCAAAGTTGGTAACTCTTACTGGAGGTGCTGGGCCCTTCACTATTTATATTATTTCATTATTGCATTCTTTTCCAGAGCAATGACTTTGACCTGGCAAACACCTTTTCCTTGCCAAAGTATGTATATTTACAACAGGGAAACTAAAAAGCATCATTCCTCTAATGTCCACACAAGACAGTTTGGCAATAAAGCATATCTTTATTACTGTGTCACACACTATGCTGCTATAGTTAAATATCTGAGTTTCTCAGTATTCCCATTATAACCCTGACCATAAAAGCATGTTTTGAGTGAGACAAGTGAGAGGAGGATCAGGGCCTTTGACTTGAAGTGATATAAATTAGGAGTTAGTGCACACATGGCATGCAGGAGAAGGGGGAAAGACTTAAGGTTCTGGGGAAAAAAAGGAAAAGAGGATGCTTTGCACACATGATGCTCAATGTGCAGACATCCACAGATACAAAGGTGAGCCCATTTTGGCCCCATTAGCTCAGACTTTCACTACAAAAGCATTTGCACAAGTTCTATGGATAATCTTCCACATATTTAACAAATATGCTGTGCTAACTCTAGGCTTACCTGTCTCTAGGAAAGTATAACATTGGTATGAGGGAGACTGCCTTTTCACTGAACGAGTAAAGTTTGAAAATTGTGTTTTAAATTAAAAGCAAATCTGATCCAATGAAAAAAATGTGGGACTCTAAAGATGGGAAATTTCAGATATTTATCCTATTTCTGCCCTTGATTTGATGGATCACTTTATTAAGTTCACTCAGTGTTTGGATTATCACACATTCATCGATTTTTAACTGAGGATACCAGCACTTGCTAATTTTTTGTATTGGGGTGTTGTGAAGATTCAATAACATTTCCATATGTTAAGCATTAGAGAAGTGCTAAGCAGTTATAGTGTCTGATTTAATGCTCCCTTTTCTGGAAGCTGGGGTAGAGTTACACTTTTCATTCTAAGCTTACCTCATACTGCTTGTCTTGGTAGAGGAAAGGTCTCTCCTTAGCTACATATCACACAGCATATATTCCAAAACCAGAACCAGTGAGGTCCAGGCCATAAAAGAAAAGCTTTAGATGGCCATGATGTGCATTCTGGTAAACCTTAAAGAACAAATCCAACCCCATGCACCAGTGTTTTATTCTCATCTTATTAAAATTCTGATTTTTCCTACATATTTTTCTGTTCTTGCTGCCTTGGTTATTCTGTTGATCTCTGTACTTCACCAGACTCGCCAAGGTCACACTACTGGATATGACATCACACATCACAGTCCCCATAGCAACTGCCATGTTGTCACAAACAGTACCACAGAGGGAAAAGGGGGAGTAGGGCTAAAGAGTATTTACACACAAATATCTTGGCAATCTCAAAGTCTGGGAAAGGAAATGCACAAAAGAGCCTATGACAGCTTAATGAGGTTTTGGTAACATGCTGTAGTTTCCCAACTGTGTTCAAGTGTGATCTTGGTTCTTAAAATCTGATTTTTCTTACTTTTATGGACTTAAAAGAACTACATCCATTTTGCTCAGCACAGCAATCTGAAAGTTCACATGTCTGATTTTATTATTTAATGTGTAGGAAGAATTGCATTTCAACGCCTGCCAAAGAAACTGCCTTTTATAAAGACAGTCTACAGAGATATGTTTGGAATTTTAAATCCTGGTGTTTTGCTTTTTTCTTTAATCTTTTATTAATGGTTTGTGTTCCCATTACTCCAAAATGAGCCTTAGGTTGCAGGGGGAAAGCGCCAATCAAATGTGTACAGTGACTGGAAATTATTTGAAAAAGAAGGAGGGTTAGCTGATCAAAATCACTGCTGCTGAGGGTTAGGCCTGTGATGGACATCTTGTACTGAAGGAAAGAAATTAGAAAAAGGAGAATCATCTTGACAAGCAGCAGGTTGGGAGGCAGTGAGAAAGACTGGAAACCAGCTCCCATTTTGTTTTAATTCTGACTGATCAATCTCAAGAGGTTACGACAGAATGAAATTCAAATGCCATTTACTTTTTTTGTGACAGAGATGGGCATAAATGAATTCTGCCAGCTGAGCTGACCACAGCTCCTCCTGGGGTCCTTGCAGCTCACTCCTGCAGAGGATTTGTGTCATTTGGGTCATGAAGGATAATGGCCATGATTTGCTCATTTGAGCTCAGTCTATGTGAGAAATTAAACTAAAACTTTTTCTGTCAATACTGACAGCTAAACCTCCATTTTCTGCGCTTCCTCTGCAAACCTAAGCAATTGCTTGCCATTGTGTTAGAATTGCAAGTGCGATTATAGAAAAAAATAAATAGAAGTGCGTGGCAGAAAAACAGTATGTTCACATACCTGCCTGACTCTCCACATGCACAAATGCAGCCCTGATTAATCAGGTTGCACAGTAACTGAGTTTTTCACTATGCATAAAGTCCTGGGATAAGAGAGAGCAACTCATTTGCTACCTCCCTGCGAGAAGACAGCACAAAGCAGAGATGGAGGTAGAGCAACTGCAATGGGCCTTCCTATTCCAATGGGGATGCAGGTCTGCCCTTGCCAGAGCTATGTATATTTGACTGCTATTACTACTACTAGAGCATACTATCCTTCCTTCTCCACCGATTATTATTAAACCATCTTACAGCACTTAATAGGAAATTTTATCACTGCTAAGGAATTCCAATTTAAAATTATCTACAAGAGTCATTGTAACCTGGCCAATGACACTGCTCATTGCGTCCTGATTTTAAGGTCATTGTTTTGAGCAATATAAGCCAAATATTAACATAAATTATTATTCTTGTGTTCACCTGAGGAGTTGTGTGCCTTCAAGTGTAAACTTGATACCTAAGTATCGCCTTTAGGAAAGTCAGACAGAAGGAAGACAGCATCACAATACTCCTTCCTCAGAATTCACATGAAAAAAGTTTGTTGGGGTGTTGGTCAGTGTGCATGGCCACCACTCAAGGGGGAGACAGGATAACAGGTCAAAGATGTGCATAGTATTAAAAAGAGAATAACGAAATCAAGGCCATTATGTTAAAGTTACAAAATTGGAGATGATAGGATGCCTCCTATTTTCCTAGCTATTGATATTTGAGTTAAAAAATGAGTAACACCAAAGTGTCAGAAGCAGCACTGTGGCAGTAATGCGGCATTTGAATACTCAGTTTAAATATTCTATTTCATGCAACCAACATATGATTGATTAAACACTACACGATAGATACTGACAAAATCTTAAACCTGTGAGGAATGACAAATGCACAATGTAAGAAAATCAAAAGGATTACTTCAAGATGAGGCATGTTGCAACAAAAAAAAAAGGCCTTAAGTTATCTCAGCAAAATTCAACAGAAGCCATTTACAGCTTGAAAACAGACTCCTTAAATACAACTAAAATGCATTTCTAAAAGCATTATTAAAAGCAGATATGCTTACGATAATCTTTTCTCCTTTGGTAGTAGGATCAGCTCTGTTCTGCAAGTCTTTTCTACCCATGCAAATCAGCTTGATTTCAGGGGTTTAAAAATGATGCATAAAGTGTTGCAATCATACCCAGAATAGATGAAATGTGATAAGGACCTACAAGAACTGCAGCAAGTTCCAGCTACCCTACACATTTTCACTGCTGCGTATACATGCTCACCTCTCAGCCTCACTTTGCTGCACTGCTGCTACTGTTTTCCTTTTGAATCTTCCCACAGTTTGGAAATGTTGTAAGGATTCAGTCCCAAGACCCACACACAAGTCCCAAGTCTAGTTATACACCTCTTAGACTGCCATGTAATCTTGTGAGCACACGCTGCTGTTGATCATGTAAAGTATCCAAACATACCCTTTTCAATCCTCATACATGTAACAGACATCAGTTTAAAGTGATATTAAACATCTGACATATAGATTTTAAAGCAAACTGAGCAGCAAGTTTTGTGTTCTGTAATTACCAGTACACTGCAAAGGCTGTGGGATACTGTTTCACAAGTGTACATTACATTTAAAACTAATTATTTTGATGTTGTAATACAGATTTTATTCTGTATTCACCTACATAGTGCTGCACAGAAGAAAACCTGCACATTGAAGCTCCTGAGCTTGAAATTATATAGTCTATATCCTTGCTGGTGCAGAAAACATTTTCAGCGGAAATGCATCTGCCCCTCAGGCAAAAGGAAGGGTTTTTAGGAATCAAGACAGAAGATGACACAATTTAGCTGGTTTAAAGGGGTGTGAGGGAATTCTGGCCAGAGGAAGAGCTGTTTGGAGGGGCAAGGGAGGATCTTGGAGCCCAACAGAAACAGGGATATACTGTGTGCTTTCCCTTGGGGAAGTAAAGCCAAGGTTCTCTGACAACCTATGCTGCATAGAGTGATATTGCTCTATAAATGTAATGATATTTTAGAAATTTCCACTAAAATCATTAGTTTCTTTCATTTGGTGTAAATCATCTGAAACCATTATTTTATTTTCTTTTTCCTGCATATCAAGTCCTTCCCCTTGCCCACTAAATGTAATTCTGCAAACACTCTTTTTAATTAGAATCTCACTGGTTGAGCAGTTCATTTTAAGATAATTCTGAATTTTTTTATATCCAGATGTTCAGACAGGTTGGCGTGACAGCCACTTCCTTGTTCTGAGTGGATGATCATCAGACTCAGACTTCCACTGTAACTCTTTAGAAACAGCAATTAGAAGTATCAGCTACTAATTGTCAGATATTGCCTCTTAAAAATCCCTGGCATTCATGAGCTTCCCAAAACCGGAACTGTATGTGATATTATTCCAACAAAGCAAGGACAAAGGAACCACATACAGATTTGAGGGAATTCTTTTAAAAAACAAAGAAGTATCTGTTGTGACCTTCTGCAGTGTTTCTCTATTGCTTACTGTCCATAAATGAATCAAAAACTCCTGGCTCCTGGTATGTAGCTATGTTAGGACTGCCTTTAAAATCACTTTCTCACACTTCTGTGAAATGTCACCTTGTATGGTACAATTTCTTTTTCCAGTTCTGAGACTGAATAAAATGAGCTCGTTCAAAGCATGCAGACAAACTGACCCAAATATATTACTTGTAACAGTCAATGAAAGCCATGTGCGGCTGAAATAAAACACAGTATTCTTGAATAATATTTTAGTCCACTCTAAGAACCTGATAATGGCTATCAGTAATCTTGTCCCCACCTCAACACAGGGCACAACCCTGGCACAATCTAGTGAAGAAAACATGCCAAGACCAGACACCACAGGCTAATTTTGACCTCCTAAATACATCATCTCTGTGCCCTATCCTCTTGCCAACAAAACTGTGCAATAAGAGATACTGCACATCCCATTCAAACAACAAACCCATGCCATTTCTGACTATTTCTGAAAAGCACTGCAGTTGAACAGTAACTTTTGCTATTGCAAAACATGGAACATTCTCAGGTTGTTTCGTGGCTTATTGCTTCAATCACCAGATATTTCTGTGAGTCCAGGCAAGCAGCTTATCTGTAATACACAGGACATGGGCCTCTGCTCCACCAAGTCCTTTAGTGTCTTACTTAGCTGAAGTTACGGATGAGCTTCCCTCTTCCTTTTTACTTAGTTAACTACTATTGTTCCTTATTTACAACACTCTAACTCTGCTACATATTGAGCAGTCCTTGAGTGACCTATGCCAAACAAAACTAGCTGCTTCTGTGAACTTACAGTTCTAATTACAAAGGAAACACTACCATCTGGTGGTCTGTTTGAAAGAACTGTTACATTAAAAAATGGAAAACTAATATAGTGCTCTTTCCAGCCTGGTGCCTTACAAAAACTCAGTTTCTTTTCCTAGGACTGAAGAAACCTCAAGTGCTCCAACTGGAGAAGCAAGCATCCTCTATGTTGTGTCTCCCCCCTCCTTCCCCACAACCATCATAGAAAAGATTTGGTTAGATAATATCTGAAATAGTGGGATAGCCCAAAACTTGTAAAATTTCAATTAAGTTTTTGCTTGTGTGTTGCAGTCACTCCACAATGGAGCAAGTTATGAAGGTGGGAGAACCTTGCCTGATGAGACAAGTTTTTGTGTCCCCTGCCATCATGAGCAAAGTAAGGCTTTGGCAAGGCAGAGTTTTCTCTTCAACAAATGGGCTGATATGGAACACACCTTACAAACCTGCCCAGATGTACCAGATTGCAGGCTGCACGCTCCAGTCTGAACTTCACTGATGCTCTCCACCAGGGAAGGCTAGAAAATAACCCCTGAAACAACAAGATTTAATGCAAGTGTAACTTCCCACAGGATATATGATCCAGTTTGTCCAGCTTCAGTTCTGCTGCCCCACTCACATTATGTAGCTCCATTAGGGGGCTAGGAAATTTTACTTTTTCCATTTCAAGAAGCAACCTTTGCTGCACAGGGTTTTGTAATTTATTTCCTTCTAAAAATCGTATTCTTTCAAGTATACAAGGCATGCAGAATTCAACACCACCTGTCGGTACCCAGGGAACAGCCTTACAAAGACAATCTCCTTAGATAAAATAAAACCCTATTGTTTCTCTTCTTTAAGCCATTAACTATTTTCATACCCTTTGCATCAGCTGGGAACTATATATCACAGACAAAGACAATCTCATTTGTTTTAATGGCTAAGTAAATATAGAATAGAAATGACTAGGCAATTTGTTCTTGTGCTTTTTTAATTTTAGTCTCTTTACCCCTCACACCCCTCACCACCATCCCTTAACCTCCCCCTCAGAAAATCATTTCAGTCAAGGACGACATTGCTGGTAAACCACCTTATCTGCACTGAATTCAATATAAACCAAGTTTAAGCAAATCAAGGATTTGGCCTCAAAATTTCTTGAACTTGCTCGTACTAAGTTAAGATACTTTATTACTGACATTCTTCATTATAAGGCTTCAAAGTTCATCTTTCAAACAGTGTTATCCTCTCTAATGGCCAACAGATAAAGGAAAAGTGTAATAGACAAGTAATGGTAGCAGTTGCTGTTAAAGCTACAGCTGTACCAGGTGCTGTGCAGGCAGATATAGGTCAGTTCCCGATGGATGTAGTACTTTGCCATTTAACTGGGGCACACTAATCCTTGGCAGGTAATTATCAGTCATCTGCCATTCCTACACTTGAGCTAATCCTAATCTGCATTCTACAGTGAGGGACTCCAACTAGATTGTAATTTTTTTCAGCATTTCAAAATACTGAAGTGCTTGAGAAGACAATCTAAATAGCAGTAAAAATGAAAACATTTTTATCTAGCTATCTAAAGATTCAAAAATTTTGGATAACCAGCTCCTACCATTGTGTTAGAGTCTGTTTGTTTCTACAGAAGCTTCTGAAAGTCTGGAGCACATGATTGTTAGTACATCCAATGCCTGTGGAACAGAAGATACTGACTTCATGTTCTAATTACTTTGAGGCACCTTTAGCTTACCATGCACAACATTTCAATCCTGCACAAAAACTGCTCAGAACTTGCCAACAGTAGATTTTAATAAAACAAGTACATGAGAAGTATGATGTGTCCCAGAAAACTGGTCTTTCATTATGACATAAAACGCATGCCAACCAGTTCCTGAGAGCAAAGCAGTGGTCCAGCCCTCTACTCACAGGTCTGACAACTTCTATCAGGAATTAATGCAATTCAGACTCTGCCTGCCCTGAACCTCTTAGCATAGGATCAACACTTATGTGGCACTGGTTATATGCTGCTGAGCTATGCTGCACACAGCATGGACTCATACATACCAGTTCATCTGATTCATAATCAAACACCAGTCACATACAGCTTTGTATCAACTAAAGAAACTAAATCAGGCTTTAATCCAGTCAATACACCTGCAGAAGTAACCAGGATCATTTGAACCCAATGCAACCTGGTATTCTTAATATGATGCCATGCAGCAATCAGTACTATTCACTCTGCAAACTGCAAGAACAGTTTTGTTTGCTGTTGGGGTTTTTTGGTTTGGTTTTGTTGTTATTTGGTTGAGGTTTTTTAAAATCAAAACCTTTCTACTTCATTGGCATTCACAGGCTTTAACAAAGAGAAATTTGGCCCAAAAGGCAAAGGTAGGAAAATGAAGTGCTAAATGACTGGATAACACAGATAGAATGACCAGGGTACAACTGTTTCAGCCCAAAGTACAAGACTGATATAACTTAGACTTGTAGAAGAAATCTAACAGGATGAGTTTTTCAACAGATGTACAACAAAGACAACAGATTACT
Organism: Melopsittacus undulatus; assembly: GCF_012275295.1. Classification (NCBI taxonomy): domain Eukaryota; kingdom Metazoa; phylum Chordata; class Aves; order Psittaciformes; family Psittaculidae; genus Melopsittacus; species Melopsittacus undulatus. The sequence goes on from NC_047557.1 coordinate 97,195,407, forward strand.
GCTAGCACAAAACTATAGCCAAACTGTGAAAAAGAGAGGTCATTTCTGAGCTGCAAAATGGATTATTTTGATTAAGAAATACAAGAAGGTAATACAGAGAGCAGCAACCAGAGTTTCAGATCATACAGCAATAGAAAAGGAACTCATAAGCTCCTTTGGGACATCAGGCTACCCACCCACACACAGCTTATATTTCAAGTCTTCATTTTAAGGCCATGACTTGACCTCTGTTTGGAGACATATTAAGGTCTTGGCACAGTATCAGATGCCTAGAATAGTGACGTATCGTAAACAGATTTAGTGTATGGAATTTTACACTGGCCAAAATTAATTGGCTAAGAGGTCAAATTACAGCTGTTAATATTTGGCAGCACAAGCCAAAGCCCTCCAACTGCCCTGAAGTCTATTAACCATTTCCTTCGTCGATTTTTATGTCTCTAGTTACTTTGTTGGAAAAACTCACAATTCTGGGGTTTTCAGAAAGTGACAACAAGCATTACAGTGGAGCTCAGCCCTGTGCAAATCCTGCTTTCAGCCAGCTGCAGGAGTCACTGACACGGACACAGCCTAAAAGAAAGTTGGAGGAAGCGAGGTCTGGGGTTTACAATACTAACTTAAAATCACAGACAACCTAAGTTTAAGCAGTTCTTGCAACACCACCAGCTTCTTGCAGGAACGTAGACCACTCAGGCACTATCAGCACACTTTGCTGATTTTAAGGGCTAACATCAAAGGTGTCATCATACTCATGAGACTCCAAAACACAACTTTCTGTAACAATCCAGTCCAGTCCTTGAAGGTCTGAAATACTTCCAGATAGGTCAGTCTCTGCTGTGGCCCACTTACAGTTTAACCATCCCTAAATGCGTTTGGTTATTACTCCCTTCCTTCCTCTTTCCTTCCTGCCTGCTAATATATACAAGGGTTGAAAGAACCCTGACCAATTCTTCCAGCAGCTGAGCCCCTCACTATACACCTGGGATACAACTTAGAGCCACTCTGGAGTACGAAAAGCCACATATACAAGGTTGGCTTTCATATAGGCCCCAAGGTTTAATACAGATGGAGGACTGACTTCATGGCCAACCCTAATTATCAAAGGATGAGGAAATGCTTTCTGGCTCCACTGAAGGCAATGGCAGCAATCCCATTCTCAGGATTTTAGCTTATAGTACTACAGCTCTATCACCAGCTCACTTCTCCAAGTATTTATGTACTATTGCAAGAGTTGGGGTATTTTTTGAGCCAAATTCCAAAATTTAGACTTGGACGTACAGTAGTGTCAAATGTAAATTTTATAATCCGTGATCCCCTATACTTTGTGCCCATATTTCATACCCAAGTAATGAACTGTTGGACCCATTTCAGTAATTGCATCTGTGCCTGGCTTGAGCCCATAAAGTCAGAGATGCTCGAGTTTATAGATCTTGAAAGTCCATGTATTCTATCAATTCTTAATTGTTTCTAAATTCTAATCTGACTATAAGGTTGGTTTAGAGCCATCAAGTTTCATAAGTTTACACAAGTCTACTTCAAACCCAGGATGGCTCAGCTGATCTGTACCATCTTTTAAAGTGGCAGGAAAGTATTGAACACATGAGCTCTTTTAGGATTGAATACCAAGACGACTGGGACATTAATGAATACAAGTTTTTAAATCAGCACATCCTTCAAAGATAAGCACCTCAGAATTCTCTTGTGGTCTCTTGTAGAGGACTGTCCGTATCTCTCCTCTCCAAGGACTTTTGAAGAAAAAAGTTAAGTGCTAAATCCCAAAAAGCTATTCAGTAAATCCCCTCCTTTCCTATCAGGTTTGCTAAACATGCAGGTAATTTCCAATATTCTGATATAGCTGTGCCTGTAGTCCTTTCAGATGGTGCTTATTACAGAAACAAGGAATATTTTGCAGGAAACCAAAGTAGCAAATTTTACTGAAAATGTGTCATAAAAGTATTTTTGGCCACATACAAGATTCTACAGAAGCTGGAAATACATCTAATACATCTAAAAACTAAAACTAATCCTGAAGCACAGTTGTTTCTCTTCCTTAGTACTAGAAATAGGGGTATACTAAAAAGCAAGCTAACAACCCATCTCAAACCCAACTCTTGGTATCTTTATGACCTGGAAAATCAACAGTAGCCTTTTTTCCATGAAGGTCTCTGAAAGGAGGATAACTCACTTCATCAGCTACAAGGTAATAAGAAGATTGCATCAGTGCACCACTCCCCTCCAATCCAGCATTGCTTAACCTTCTTTCTGCATCCCAGTTGGCATCACACAATCATCACCTCACAATTATAGAACAGCCATGTTGTAGCCATAGCACCACTTGTATTAAGAGTATAATTGGGAAAGCATCACTATTGCTGGTTGACTTAAAAGTGAGAACAGATACATTCTTTGTGAAAGAAAAGACAAGACAGTCTTCTGCTTTTCAATTCATCTTTTCCTCCCATATGCTCAGGTTTTTTTCCTACCAAAAACCAGATAGAAATACTGCAAGATGACCAAAGTTATAACCAATACTTAAAAGTAAAACTGGGGTTTTGAACTCAGATGTTACTTAAGCACCATCTTCCCAGTCCCAAGGTACTGTTGTTGTCTTAGCTCCATATTCCAAATTTAAAGGTGTAGTTTACTTATGCGGGTTTACCTTTTCTGGGGCAAAATTCATTCTAATGCTGCTTTGAGTCTTGACTAAGCCAGGGTCCCACTGTGCTAAATATCACAATGAACATAATCTTGAACTGTTTATAGTGACTATCCCCCTTGTATACCAGTAATAAGAGATTTTGTTGTCTTCAAATATAACTCCATCAATTTGCTTGTGCTCTGGTCAAAAACCTTGATGTCTCAAGATTTTTTTTCAGTTCTCAATATTGAAGAGATGGGTGCTAAGAAACTGAGATTCTAAATGAAGTTTTAAAGTCAAAGCCTTTAGTTCTAAGTGATTTACAAATTCCAATCTGCACACCGTGATGCAAAATTGCAAATAATGTATTGACAGGTCAGTTCAGGTCACTGCCATACTCAAATCAAAGATGAACACACAAACTCACAAGAAATACAACTTCCCAATATTAGAGAAGTTAACTTCTCTTCTGCCCTTACTGCTAGTGTTCATAAGACATTTCTTCTTCCAAAAGGCAAGAAGGGTACAACCAGGCCTAACATCCGATTACAAGGCCAGAAGGTGGAGTTGTAATGTAGAGGCCCATTACAGAACATCAAAAAGCAACACATCCAATTGAAACATATTTTTTCCTTTATTAGAAAAATACATTATGGTTTTGTAATCATTAAAAGAGAAGCCACTCCACTATATTCACATCTCTTAGATGTTAGAGTACAGCACCACTCCACAACTGTATAAAAGCCAAAAGCAGAGTGCACTGAAGCCAGCAAGTAGCCTAAAAAGCAAGCAAAACCCATGAATAAGTAGCAGCACATGCCATTTTTACTTATCTTCTGATTTTTTCTAACTCAGATCACTTTGATAACATCTGCAAGGAACCATTTAAGCCAGTCATTCATTTATAAATGCATATTGATAATGTGTAAAGGCAATGTTGTTATTTTTTATATAGACCACTGGATAACCACGTATATACATATATCTGTTGAAACACACAGCCAAGCCAGTCAGCTGGAAAACTATGCACTGAATGGAAAATTTGAAACAAAATCACACTGTGATTACATCTCAACAGTGTCCCTTTAAGCCAAAATAAACATTTAGCACCAGTCTATCAGTAGTTAGTAGGAGGATATATTTAAGCTGACTCCCACATATTGGCACCAGTGTAATTGTGGGTGGGATGTTAAATATGCCATCCATTTCCAAGCAGTGCTGATTTCCCATCCTGGACAAATGAAAATGAAAGCACATAACATCCTTGAGAAGCCCCAGAGCCCTGCACTCACAAATGAAAACTGAGTCCTCAGTTAAGACTTGGCAGGAAAGTAACTCCCTGACATTCATCAGAGCTGATGCCACTGGTGCGGTGACCATCAGTCACATTAATATGTTCAGTGCTCAGCTGTCCCCATGGCCTGACTACAGAGCTGGAGATCCTTGGGTCTAGAAGTATAGATTTAAAAGCACCACACTAACAGGTCCCCATATCCATCGTATCCAGAAGCTACTAAAGACTAAGTTCTCAGTTTACCTGCTACACAGCTGAGGTAAGGACAGACTTTCAGACCAGAAATCGGTTGTCATAGAATTTATTCAGACACCCTGTAAAAATTCAGAGTTATTACAAAGCTCACTTTACACCAAATAAATTCTGAATAAGTCTTTTCTAATTTTTTTTAAAACCAAAGTGAACAGAATTTAAAGAATAATATTTTTGAAGAGGAAACAGGCTTTTTTGGTTGGATCAGATTCTATCACCTTCAAAGGTTACTGCAACTTCAAGCACAACTAAACCATCCAGTAAGAAGACCAAAGCTTCAGCCTAATGCTAACAGCTTACAATCTGAGAAAAGACTTAAAAGGAATCAATGACAAGTTTTGCAGAAACACTACTTTTGACACAGGAAATTTAAATCCCTGCACTAAGTATTCTACATGGTATACCTAGCCCCTGTTGCAATGAGTTTTGGAAATGCTGAGGTCAGTTTTTGCAGCAGGGTGATACAGTTAGTTACTGCACTGCTGGGAAAAAAACAAAGCATATGGCCAGTCAAATCAGAATTTTAGGGACTATTAAGGAGTTTTAAAATTGGGAAACTAAAGTGAGAAGACTTGAACTGTGGATTTAAGGAAAATGTGATATGTGCTTTAGGAAAATAAAATAGAACAAAAGACAAGACTGAACACTATATAAAACACAGAGTGAAACCAGAATCAATGCATACAAATACAAATTATAATAAAATTGAGGTGGAAAACATGATAGATGACATAGCTGGCAGAGGACTCTCACTAAAGAAAAGGCAGGCAGTTAAAAAGCAAAATACAGTTCCTGTTGGAGCAAGTCATGTGCTCATGAATCCCAGAACATTGAAAAAAGAGTAGCTTTATTCCAGATGAGACTGGATTCTTTTTAAGAATTCTGCTGAACTGGAGCTTATAAGTATAATAAAATAAATCCTTCAAGAAACTGTAAGTATAGGGAAGAAAGGTAATGTGTGTGGGACAGACACCAAATGGTGTTACATGAGCAAGCACACTGGTCTAACAAGCTTGTGAATACAGGAACATAAAGGAAAAGAGATGAGGAGGATACAGCAGAAAAGCTGTCAAGCACTACAGATGAGGGACAGAACAGGACATGCTGAATGAGGAGGGGAAAGGGACAAGCCACTGCAACTGTAATTTCCTTGCCAGAAACAAGAAACTGGAGAGGGAATGACACAACAGTTGTTCATCTTAAGGGACGAATAGGTTAGAGAGGGGATGCCAGGAGGTGGAAGAAAAGGAAATTACTCATGAGCTTACCTTTTGTTAATGACCTAAATACCTACTTCAAAAAAAGTTAATTCTACAACCAGACATATTTCTTAGAGTCTTGAGTCACCATGTACTACTTTCTTTAAAAGATAATTAACATGTTCTGGGTTTAGTTTTTCCTTTATTTTAGATTCAGAGTACTTCAATTCATTAACTACTATACTTAGCAAAGGTCACAAAACATTTTAAATAAAAGGTCACATGAGAAAGATGTTAGAAATTAAAGGTTTCAAAAAGCAGCTCTTCTTGAAGTGATCTAACTTGAGCAAAGTTTTATAAGTTGCTTTACAGTTTTATCAGCATCTCTATTGTCATATCTTCCAATTATTATTTTAGAGAATGCAATGATAAGAATCAACTAGATCAGCACACTTGCAAACTGTTTCTTATTAGGGTATTTCCTACACTTAAAATAGCTATTACAGTACACATCATAGACCATTAAGTACCCCAGACATTAAATCTCTATTATTCTCTGATGGAAATCATTGTAAATTATAAAAATACATCTGAGATTCATTTTGAAATGTGTGGGAGGCAGTCTGTCTTTTTCTTTAAACAACAAATACATATGGTATGTAGTGTAGCGTGAGGTGTCCCTGCCTAAAGCAGGGAGGTTGGAACTAGATGATCTTAAGGTCCTTTCCAATCCTAACTATTCTATGGCTCTATGGAAAGTAAGTTTGTTGTGTAGACTTAGCCACTTACCTTGCTTCCAATATTCAGTCCATATATGTGGCTAACTTGTTTCTTTCATTTGTGCATTTGCTTTGCTTTTTCCTCTTTTCCTGAATGACCTAAAGTACCAGCAAGCTGAAAAGTACATAGTAATAACATAGAATGAAGCCTTGCAAATGCATCACACTAAATTAATCTGTTCACATCAAATCCACTGTTCAGCTAGAGTTTACCAATGCAGCTGGGAGCTGCTTTGCCAACTAAGATCTCTGCTTGGGCAGAATGCATATTTGCAAGATGTACAGAGGCCCTGTTAAAGTCTTCTTCAAATTGACCTCATGTGAAGCACACACAGAGAGCAAAACCCAGAGCATTTGAAAGGAAAGCAGAATTTGCTTGTAACAAACCCTGCAGGGAATGAAGCAGGTGCAAGAGCCCACTTTCTGACAGAAAGAAAGAAATACGTTAATATGTAACTCCCAAACAAATGCCGAGATTACTGCGGAAAGGCTTACAATTTATACTGCATTGAATCGAGCAGCTGGGGAAACATTTAAACGTCTGTAAGGTAATATGGTCATTAGGACTATTTAAATTCCTTTGAAGGAATTTAGCAAACGATTCCTAGGCTGCTTCAAATGAAACATGCAAAGGCATGTTGGGACAGACATTGACAAGGCATAATGGGACGGACAGGAATGTTGTGGTGTTGATAAGAGGACCTTTAAAGCTGAAACTTGCTAAGGATAAGTTTTGACAACTTGGATGACAGCTCTGAAGGGGGAATATATCTGAAGAGGCAGGAGGTTTAGATTCTTATCACCCTTCTGTAGAACAGCAAACATTCAGGTTGTGAAAAAATCTGTCCAAAGATGCTCTGAGCTATAACATAGCTTCACATGGATAGCAACTGATCTTTACAATGTGTGAGGGGCAGCAGATACTGGCTGTCAGCAGCTGGGCTACTAGATTACAAGGATGGGAAACCTGTCTTACTATTCTACAGAGATATCTATCAAGACCAGCCACGAGCATATGCTACCTTTCATTTAATCAGTGGCAGATCTGGACACTCATAACCTGAACAAAACTTTCCATCTGTTGTGCTGTTTAGCAAGTTTCAGATCAGAAACTGCTAACAGTTCAACTTTATCTGATATTTGGTGGCCCACACAACAGCAGAAAGAATTGATCATTCTCTAAGCCATGTGTTTTCACCACTCAAACCCAAAAGTAACATGTAGTGAAGTCTATTATTACACTAAGAGAAACTAACTAATTATTACTATTAGGCAGTATGAAACTAATGAATTTCTCATTCCCTAAATTAGAAGAAATAAAGCAGCAGTCTAACATAACCTGGTTTTGCACACTTTTCTCTCCCTCTTAAGTGCAATCTTCTCAGTTTCTACTTACACTGCAGCAGTATCTCTGTACCCTCAAGCTCTGGCACGTCCTGGATCTTTCTCCACTACAACACCCTAACCTTTCTTTCCCAGCTTGTCTCCACTATAATACCTCCACATGTTTAGTCTAGTTTTGCTCAGTCTCCAGATGGAGAGGAACAACACTGGCTGTGGCTAGAGCAGACCTATACATGCAGATAGGCCAAACAGCCTTTCCTCTTGGCTGCCAGGCAAACTAAACACAAGAGCAACCTTTCAGCTACTGCAGCTCTGCCAGCTAGATTAGGAGGACTGCAGCTCCCAACCTGTTGGCAGTCCAGGCTTGCTGGAAAAAATCAGCATGCTTAAGACCATTTGCACTTGTTCATCAAGGGCCTCAATTGATATAGAGGAATAAAATACAGGAGAGAGCACTTATTCTTAATTCTTGTCTCCTTAAGCCAAGATAATTCAACAGCAGTGATTTAGCACTTTGTCTGCAGTCCCGCTGTCCAATGGTGATAACACTTCAGCAAGAGCCACAATACTTGTTCTCTGCTTACCTGTATCAAACTTCTTGCTACCTGTTGGGGAAAGGGAATGCAGGAAGGATGGAAAGAAAAGGAAAGCAAGCAAAATGCTCACACCTCAGACATTCAAAATTTGAATGTAGTAAGTTATTTTCAGAGATAATCTAAATGTTGCAAAACTCTGAAGGAAGGAGTTCAGCTAGCAATACTTGTCTTTTTTTAGTTCAACCTTAAAGTATTAAGATGGGGAAGGGGGCAGCAGGTACCCAGTGTTGCCTCAAAATAATATATCCACAAACACCTATGTGCTATTAAAACGGAAAAGGAAAGAAGAATGATTTACTAAAAGTACCATGTAAAACAGTGCAAAGCTGCCATCGTAGTTGGTCAGATAAAACTAGAAGGTTAGAATAAGTGGGAGATAGGAGGCAAAACAGTATTTAATAATGCCATTGGGGAACAACACTGTTGTATGTAATATTCAAAAGATCTAATTTCCACTAGCACTTCTAATAAGCATGCTATTGCTGCATTCCATTCAGCAAAAGGATGCTTCCAGCCCTTAAAAACCTCACACGCAACACCCTGGTCAGAAGAGCTCTTGGACAGAGGACCACATCCCATCATGCCTTTGGTTTATTTCTTCATTTTACTACACCTATAACAACAGAAAACCCTTGAGTTAATGGTTATGTATTTTGTTATCACATAAAATGTTAAATGAACAGAAATATAATCATTCTTGACTAAGAATATTAATACATATTGAGCTTAATTACACAAGTTATCACCTGAATGGGAGATTCTTAGCAGTGAGGTGAATAAGGCAGCACACATCTGCTCAAACAAGTTTTACTTTCAGTAATAAGAACTTTTCATCAGGACTCAACAAGGACAGCACCAAACTGACTATACATATATATGCAAAGAAAGAAGTTCCAAAAAAAGGTTCTCCAAGATTAGAGGTTAATATTTTAATGATCTCTCTTTAAAAAATACATCATCTTTTGAACAAGCTAATACTTTATAGATGAGAATCTTTAAACCAAGTGTAATTGAGCTACAGTGTTTCTATAGTGGTGACCCCTCATCCTGAATCTCTTTTAACACCCATTGATTTCTGCCAGACACTCATTGGAAGAATTAATTTATTTATGAACTTGTCATTACAAGTCATTGATTAAGATGTCCTTCCTTAAAGATTTAATTATGCCCAAAGATAAAAGATTTGCTAATTATTGTCTTTTATCTAATTGAAGTTTTGTATTACAAATAAAGTTCAAAGGTTTAAGACAGTTGCCCTTTCAACCATTTGGGCAAAGATGAGAATTTAATTAGAGGGAAGCCATGTTCTCAGCAGCATCTTCAGATGTAGTCCAAAAGTCACTCTGGTAACAGAATTGATGACTGTTCAGTGTGCAGAGACCCCAGAAAATCTTTTAACCTTTTTTGTCTTTCCACATGTTTTCACAGCATTGCTCTTTGTTTTGGATCCATCAAGCAATTTGACAGTCTGACCCAGCTAGTGAAATACATTAAATCAAAGATTAAGTGTTTCCATGTTTCTTTTCCTCCAATTTTATTTTGCCTTAGGTACCAACAATGGAACAATTCCTAAGATTGTGAGTTTTCAGGTATTCAGAAAAAGATAGCTGCAATAACCTCACTTGAGAATTGTTCTTAATTGAGCACTGGAGCAGAAAGACATCAATGTCTGAATATCAACATCTCTTAACAAGAAACAACTCAGAAAAATACAACCAAGGAAGTTTCTTTCTGTGTCATTAAAAAAGCTCATGAAATTGTTGGCTCATTTCATAACAGCACAAATCAAGAAATGGACACATCCACAGAACAGCAAATCCTAACATACAAATTACTTAATTTCCAAGCGTCCTAGGATGAGACCATTTATGCACAAACCTGAAGCACAAACCTGGTGCACACACACATCTATCAGTATTTCATGCAAATATTACCTGTGGCATCTGTACTTGCGAACAATAGCAAGAATCTCAGACTGTGTTTATAATTATAAGGTTTTGCTCTAAAGAGCTGGCCCATTAGGAAGACCTTGCTCCCCCAACAGTATTTACTGCTACCTTACAGGGAACTCAAGGCTCAATTGACACTTCCACTACACGGATAGCAGGACTTTATGGCAAAGGCTGTCACAGTCCCATTAGACACAGAATGATTGCTCTAAAACTATCAGCTATTGCAAGCAGGTATTTGATCATAATAAATACCCACTAGACTACTACCTAATGATATTGCTTGATGTCTATACATATAATTAAAACAAGTATAGTCAATCAATCCATCCATATAAAATCAAACTATAGCTTTGAAAGTCTCCTTGATTTATGACATAGTTTATAGGAATAGAATATTTAATACTTCGTTGAGTGTTTTGTCATTTTTTCTCTTTTTGAAAAAACATACTGGACACTTGAAACTGTAAATGAACTTTGAATGCCCTTTACCAAAATAACTTTACAAAAATATTCTGGAATTCAAGTACTTGGCCCAAATTTCCTGTAGTTTATTACTTCTGAGAAGAGCTAACCAAGTAAATTGCCACGCACACAGTGGAGCCATCCAGGCTGAAAAAGACAGACATTCATTAAATTACCAGATGATACATGAGCCATGAGAGCACTGCTGTAAGCATCAGTCATCTCCTATAGAAAAAGAAGCAAGATATAGGATCAAGGAAATGTATTTTGAGTCAATGAGTTCTGCTCAATAGTACATGTCACACCAAGTGTCAGCCACCAAAGTCATTCAAACAGGTCTGGAAAGATAGAACAGATCTGTAGAATGGGAAGCTTGCTCTGTCCTACTCTGCGAATTACCACGTAGTATATCTGGGAGAAGTACCTGTTTGTCAGGTAAGTTCACACTCTTCCTAGCATTCAGAGTACCACACATCAGGACGTTTACACTGTGCTGCTCACACTAGAATTGTCAATTCCTGTCAAAACTACTAATAGTAAAAAGATACTTCTAAGGTACAGGAGCTGTACTTTTTATTCTTACACTTATAGAATTACACATGTATCTGCCTACAATTTTTTATAGTTATTTCTGGAAGAAATGCCTGTTGGCAAAAGCCATTAACCCCTGCTTTGTAACTAAATTTTCCCAAAGTTAAAGCACAGTTTTCATCAGTATGATGGGACCCAAAATGGAACAGAATTTCATTTAATGGAATTACAAAGCAACTGAAGATGGTTATGGCTCAAATCTTGGGTTTCATCTACTGCTTTAGGATATAAGCTTCAATGCCCATCTTCTTCACAAGGAATTCTGCAAACTTTGCATGTCATTGACACTCAGTTGCTTAAATCAAAGCAAGATGAGATTTTCTTTTTTTCTAAAGAGGCTGGCAAAATGAGCATGGGCAGGCACATGTTCCTTCACTTCTCACCGTACAGCTGAGTCTTAAGAGCATCTAATCAAGCACCTTTTCAAAATCTATACTTTATCACTCTAGAATGTCATGGCACAAATAAACCTGTTTTAATGACTTGGCAAGCTCATATTCTTCCGTATCACTTCAGTTTTCACTCAAGTGAAAACAACCAAACTGAATAGGCATCTGGCTCCTCACACTGCTTAGTGCATGTAACTTCTTCCATTTTTGCTGCATGCAGACCATGATCATAGGTTAAACACTACATCCTGAAGAGGAAACCTGCAGTAAGAGTGCCACAGTGCCCATAAAAATCCCATGTATACTTCAAGGTTATGCCTAGCTTACTTCCAACAGAAAGGAAAACTTAGTTTTATAAGTTTCTACCTTCTTCTTCAAAACCTGACTATGATGTAAAATAAAATTGACAATAGAAAAGGAAGAAAGCTTTTGCCTCTATTCTAAATGGTGTTTAAATATTAATATTTTCTTTAAATGAAACAGCGGGTTATCAGAAGATAGAAATAAAAGCATTTGCTAAGACCTGAAAAAAATATCATGGCAATTTACTGTAAAGCATTTGTCTTTGTACAAAAGACAGAACCCATGAGACAGTGATTTGTATGTGCTCCCCAGAAACATACCACACTGATGTAGGCAAATACAATAACCTCTGTTCAAATAATATTTCCAATTTAAAAACTATTCTGTTCAGTTCACTGCCATGTTTTATTTTTTTTACTTTCAAATATTTATTTTTTTTACTTTCAAATATCCACATTGTAACCAAATTTCCCCACTAGGGAAGCTCACTAACATTACTGATGTCAGAGCAGGCTGATTTAGTGATCTCACCAACAGGAAGTGTGCATCTCGGTTTCTGAATGTGTTAACCAAATAAATTCTATCACACATTACATGCAGCCTCTCAGAAAAGAGTAGTATTGACAGCAAAATGTTTGATGAGAAAGTAAAACTAACAGAATAAAAACACCTCAAATTTGCCTAAAAAAAAAATCATATGCAAAAAGGAGCAATTCCAAACAGTGATTTTTTTCTTTAGTAAGTGATCTTGCCAAGTGAACAGCACAGCACTCCATCAGATAAGTGGGGTGGTCACCAGAAGATAATGCATTATTGCTCTGAGTGCCTTTGTGAAGTCTGTACACAATGCCCTCACTGAAGTCGGTAGACAATCTGCCTCTTCCTTCTATCCTACCAGAATCTGCACTCTCACATTCAAAAACTCTCAAATTTCAGATTCTACTTTTTTTTCCCCCTCTTAGATTCAAAATCTGGAAAGGACACATAGGTAAGCATGCCTGTAAGTTTTCCATTCTTGATGCTTTCATTCTATTTTCAAGGTGATTTACTTCATTGTCTTAAGGGACTGCAAGGTAAGGATGAGGACCTAGTCCCTGCACAACAGGTCCTGCTCTCAGAATAGAATAGAAAAGGAACATGAAGTGTCCTCATATGGGAGAGAAGCTTGCATCTTGTCAGATTTTTATGTGGCTTATTTATTTTCCTAAGAAAGCTGTAGTATCTGGGCATCTCCTACTTTATTTATAGGCATTTCTATAGAGCTCATAATAACAGTATCTGAGTGCCTCACACTATTTATGACATGCCATTTATCTCTAGAGGGTAGAATTCTCCTCCTTTCGGCTTTGAAGACGGCTTCTCACAGAGATAAGGTACAAATGATTAATGCCTGCTGTACTTGGCATCTTGTGACAAGGCTGTTTGGGGAAATGTAAGTCTTGAACCATGCTCCAAAGCAGAAGATTTAGGCTCAGTTTGATCTTTATTGGACTGTACATTTATTCTTCAAATGTAGAATACATAGAGTAAATTTCCAAAAAGTAGGAAGAGAACAGGAAATTCCATAGAAAAAATCAGCAAATGCAGCTTTTCCTCCTGCAGATGACTAAGTATCTTCCTTAAAGGAAACAACCTCAATAATGTCTCCACATCAGGTAGATGCTGCTCCAGTGGGTCTTCATTTCAAACATGTCTCGGCATTCCAGCATTCCAGGGGACTCTTTTTTTTTCCCAATCTGAGAAGGTCAGGATGTTTTCTAAGACGCTGAGAGAAGGGAAAATGAAGCATCCTTCACACTTACTGACACTAAGCAGTAGTTTTCTTAATTGGGATGAGCTCACATCTCCAGTGAGAGGATTCTGAATTGCCTTGATGAATTGAGTTTCTTTAGTCCCACTGAAGAAAAGACCGAGATTTATCCTTTTATACAAAACATACAGAAAAACACAATCAGCTGATAATCAGCAAGTCTCTGATGATGACAACTCTTCAAAAATATATTTAGGAAAAGGAGTAAGCAGATACCATATCAAAGAGGTTATTTAAGAGCAGCATGAAGTTTCTCATAGCTCAGGACTATTTTGTCAAAACATAGGTTTCAATTTCTGAACAAATTAAGTTTTTAAATGGAAAAAAGATAAGTATGAACAATATATTTCAGTCACTAAGGAAAGTTTTCTAATCCCAATTCACACCTCTGCAGATGTTACTGATCCTTAGAAGACCTTTTTAGCAAAGACTAGAGAAAGATCAAAGAAAGAAAACCATCAATAATGGTAACTTAGATTTTTAAAGTCCTCCATTTTCCTTGATTGTATATCTTCAGCATAGGACACACTGACCTTAAGCAGAACTGAAATACGAACAAAAGACACTTTCCCACTAGAGTAACTACTGAAAAAAATCTTCTCTCGACATTCTCTTCACTGGTTAAATGAATTTTCATGGGCTTTGCTGACACTCAAATTTCACAAATATTTCAATGATGAAGATTTCTGAAAGAAGGGCAACTGCCAAAGGACAAAATCCATGAGAACATAATTTAATTCTAATGATCTCTAAATAGCTCAAAAAGACACACTATGAACAGGCACTTCCAGAAGCTTAGCACATGTATCTTCAGGAAGTGTCACCAGAAGTATATTCTGAGTGAAGTGGTGTCAACTTAGACAGATAAACGCTATTTCTATAACATGACTCATTTACTAGTTGCCAGACACTTTCCCATCCACATCTTCTAGTCTGTTAGAAACAGGAGCACGAGTTTTCACATCACTTATACAGAAATGCTGGTTATAAAAGAGCTGAATTCTCAGATATCTGTTGAGTACTTAAGAAAAGTCTGTCTAACTAATCCTTCCAGTGTCAAAATAGGAACAGAGCTCTTGACAATTATTTCCACAGTGATGGGTGTGGGGTCCTTTGGAAATCAGCCCAAGGGTACAGGCTAAAAAGCATAAAGCTTCTTACTTTAGGAAGCCCTCAGGGGTACCACTCAATTTGAACAGATTGTGACTGTAAAATAAATTCCAAACAGAAAACAAAGGATAGCAAGTAACTATGATAGTACGCCCAAGAAATCATAATGCTTTCACAGCTAATCAAGTCAGAAATGCCACAGTATAAAACTGGCTCAGATTCATACCCACACATGGGGTACAAAGCACTGCTGATGCACGCCACGTGGGGTTTTGTTTGGTTTCATGTAGTCCAGCAGCAGAAGATTCCAGCCTTGGCCAAACATCTGAGTTTGTGGCAGCAGAGTCCCATTTTATCAGGCTATTTTAGACACAGGCAGCCAAGGTCAAGCTTCATTTCTGAACCCACTGTTCTTATCCAAATTAAGTGCATAATTGAAAGAATGGAAGGGAATCAAATATAATCTTAGAACCAAATGCAAAGAGAAGTAATTCAGCTTTAAACTACTGAAGATATATTGGTATGGAGTTTGGAAATTTGACATTAGAATCAGTCTTACTAGGAATTTAGTTCTTTAGCAGAGAGATTACCAGATATAATGGTGAGTGAAGATTTGCTGGGATGGGCCTTCATGGCTTGAGAATGGATGAGTGAAGGGAGAAGGATTCAAATAACAGTAAAGGCAGCAAAAGCAAGTGATGGACTGATGCAGATGGACTGTTTCTTAGTTGCTCTTCAAAAAACAAGCAGCCATCAGCTGAGGCCAGGGAGATTAATAACATACAACAATTCAGTCACATTTCATAAACTGTGTTGGCACAAAGCAAGAGGCCAAAGCAGCATAAATCAGATCAAGAAGCAAGCTAACACACACAAGGCCTGATCTTCCTATTTATACCAGCACACAACAGGAGGGAAAGCACTGAAATCAGTTCAGCTCTGAGCATGGTTCAGGTTTGGGTTAGTTGGTTTTGGTGAGTGGGTTTTTTGGATGGGGGTATGTGTTCAAAGAACACAGATACAGGTGACCAGTTTAGGCATCCCAGCAAAGGATGAGGTGCTGTAGGATCAACTGCTGTATATCAGATAGATGATGCTAGTTGAACACTATTTCCTTCCTGTGGCAGAGGTTCTCAGAAGTATTCTACCAGATCCACTGCTGGAGCCTGCATTTTTCTGGTGCTGAGCCTAGATACAGCAGCAATGATGTTCTCATGCAAGACTATGTAAGCCAAGTTCCCAAATGAAAGTTATTCCAGACTGAGAAATCTTGCTGGATTGCATGCAGGAAATGCACGAAAAAGGATACAACAATAATGGCAAATTTTTGTTTCTCTTATGTAGATGTGTTGCTAAAATGTGATGGACTTTGTCTGTGTTCCTGCCATACTCCTGTGAAAGCTCACTGCAGACAGAACTGACAGTATGACAGTCCCCATTGACATCCCTGCTATGCAATGCCAGTCACAACTCACAAGAATACTTTTTACAAGGCCTGACATGAGGCTTTGCAAGTGCTAAATTTTTATCCTCTAGTACTGAGGTGGGACAAAGAGGGTGTAGGTATCTTCAGCCACTTTTCAAGCGTTTTATAATGTTCCCAGATGCTGCACGATAGTCACTAAGAGATTCACATTAACATAAAATTTACCTCCTCTATGGGCTGAAAGGCACTCCTCAATGAGATAATAAAAGGCATATTATTTTAACAAAAATGATCAGAAGATCGTGTAAAGATATATAGAGCATGCAAGGACACTGCAAATAATCTTTCCCAATGACTTAAAAATAACAGCAAAATAAGTCACTTGCACTTTTTCCATGACTTTTCATTTAAAATAATCCCTTGACAACAATACTGAACACTTGGCATCTCACACACCTGAAACACCATAAGAACCCTAACTGGAGTTCTGGAGCAGTCCTGTAGGTTGGTGTATAAATTCTTTGCTAAGATCACACGGAACATCCTTTGATTAGTACATTATCATGAATATCATGAACACTAAGTCACACTTGGGCAGTGGAGAACACGTACACTGAATAACGACAGAGTGTTTTAATGATGGGATGCAATATACTTTCTTTAACATTTCAACAAACCAAGGGATTTTAGGTTAGGACACTTGAAACACTATGCAGAGAAGATGTAGTTTAAAACATGCTGTGGAAAACAAGTGATAAAGCGTCACCCTGACAGCAGTATCTAAGTTTCTCCAACAAGTTTATTTCCAGACATTTCAAAGCCTGGCTCAAGGCCAAGTGCAGGTCTACACTTAATATAGCAAAAACACAAACTGCACATTTCAGTCCTGTTAAACTTTTCAACCAGAAAAGCAAAAGATATGCTTTAGTCTGACATAAAGACAAAACTTAGATTCAGGAAACACCTTGTAAACTCACAGGATAAAATATATTTTTCCATGAATGACCTCAACATTTTATCCTTCCATGTTTTGGCTATGCAGTATCATCATCTGATCTCACAAGATCAATACCTGGGGTTAAATCTTTTTATGGGTTTCTCTGTTAAGTGTCTAAACAGTCTTCCCAAGGCATTAAACTGGAGAAACATCAACTACACAATAAAACTTTATTTTATGTACAACCACGTAAATGAACCATGTCTACTATTTTCCAGAACTGATATCGCTGAAAGCATTTAAATACTAAATTTGAACTAAGCAATGTTCTTATAACCACTTGACAGGAAAATGTACCATCTTTTTTATTGCACTCATTTACCAGATTACAAAAAAAAAAAAAAAAAAAAAACAAAACTGCACACTATAGCTATTAAACACTCAAATACTACAGATCCAGGGAGGACATGCCAGATTTATATTAGCTTTCAGGAATGTGGGCACAATGATACACTGTGGTTTGAGACACTGCAGTTATTCCCATGCTAACTATAAAAGATAACTGTGATAGTTCAAATAGCACTGCATAGTAACTGTTGAGATTCTAATGATAACTATTAGTAATGTAGTAGATTAATGCGAAGATTTTTAACTGCAGTGGGTAATAAGAAACGGATCCATTTATGCTTGCTTTCCTGTAAGTTACAATGAATTCCACAGAAGCTACCATTCCCCCTTTAAAACATGTCTCACCTCACACCACAGTAGGACAGTAGTGAATTGTACAGAGTAGCGAATTGTACAGAGAGTATTCCAAGAAGCCAAAAATTCTCAAAAGAGTTTGCTGATGAATTTTTACAATGACAGGCTTATATTGGTACTCTGAGACAGTAGCTTTTCCAGTTTTATGAGACAGCCTAATAAATTATGCTAGATTTTTCTTTTTTCCTTATTTCTTTAAAATGGGAGAAACAATTCCTGTAGACATCCTGGGTCCTTTTAAGGACTTTTCTAAGGCTTAAGTAAAATTTATATTGGAGAACTCAAGGCAACATGTACCAGCTTCCAAATCATACCAAATACCCACCATAATAAAGATCTATTCTTAATAATGTTCTGGAGTCCTCAACACAAGAAGGACATGGAACTGTTGGAACAAGTCCAGAGGAGGGCCACAAAGATGACCAGGGGACTGGAGGACCTCCCGTATGAAGATAGGCTGAGAAAGTTGGGGCTGTTCAGCCTGGAGAAGGCTGAGTGGAGACCTCACAGCAGCCTTCCAGTATCTGAGAGGGCACCCTTGTAGTCTTCATCTGGGACTGTAGTGATAGAACAAGGGGGAATGGTTTCAAACTTAAACACAGGAAGTTCAGGTTAGATACAAGGCAGAATTTCTTTGCTGTGAGGGTGGTGAGGTACTGGAATGGGCTGCCCAGGGAAGTGGCAAATGCTCCATCACTGGCAGTGTTCAAGACAAGGTTGGACAGAGCCTTGGGTGACATGGTCTAGTGTGAGACATCCTTGCCTATCACAGGGGGTTGGAACTAGATGATGTTAAGGTGCTTTCCAACCATTCTATGATTTTAGTACAACTTTATGGAGGTCACAGTAGAACCTCTACTCCTTTTTGCTGAACAGGAAGGTACCATTAACTTCAGCAGAATTCCAGGCTTGATAAATATTGCATTTAAAGCCCATATGGTTTATCATGGCCAGTAATACTTTCTTGACAGCTGCCAAGATTTTAAAATCTTCTGATGGATAAAAAATGCCACTACTAAAAGCTGATGTTCATTAACAACAGCTTTCCCTTCCCCAGCCTCTCACTGTCTTAACCAGGATAATCTGTTAATCCATGTTAATTTGATAATCCTAAATATATGTCAAAGTGTAACCCAGAGGAAACAGTTTGGCAGTTAAAAGAATTAAGGTTCTTAGAGTTATCTAGAAATAGAATTTTCATTAAAGGAAAAAAAAAATAATCCACATTTTAGAAGTTAATTTTAATTTTTTGTAAATGGTGTGATTTAACTGTAAATTACGTCACTGAAAATTATAACTAGCGCTACAAGTTGAAAATCCAAAAAACTGAGTTCTGCCAAGTTACTGGCCTATTAATCCCATATAATCCGCATCCTTAAAATAACGCCTTCAGAAGGATTGTAGCTATATCCATCTGTTCAAGCACTGAATATTTTATTATGTCTTACAGAAACACCAACATATTATAGAAATGTCATCTAATGATCTTTTAATTCTTTCTGTATCTGACTAGTTGAAGGCATCTCTGCTCCAGAGCAGAAGCTAGTAGGTAAACTAGCACCCTACTTCCATTCAACAGGCCACTGGAAGTTAGAATTTCAGGTAGGATAAAAGAAACATTACCAAATTCCAGAAGTAACTAACTAAACATGCCATCCACCTTTTCACATGGTACTTCAACAGTGATGTGGATGCCAACCCCAGATGACATCCAGCTTGTTACATGGGCAGTGCTTGCAGGGGGGCTTCCTTGAACCATGGTGATAACAGCACCAGGATTTAATGGGATGCTTGGTGATATTACAACTAAGTGAAAAGGAGATGCCACAAAATCCACCAGGTAAATTACTGGTTTCTTATGCTCATTTGCAAATCAAAGACAAAAGTCTTGTCCACCAAACATATCAGAAGATTAATTCCTTCTTCGTGGACCTCCACCTTTACTTGTTACAACAGAAAAAGACAGTGGGGCACATGTTTAAAACCAACACAAATATAACAAATCAAAGCAAACACAACCTATCAGAAGAGAATTTTATATCTCCAATTCACTTAAGCAAACAGCCAAAGCTACTTATCCCAGTGGAACTGAATCCCTAAAAGAGTCATAGCACTTCAAAGACGCATGTCTGGACCCAGGGAAACATTTCTGAAGTTCAGAGATGTCTTGGAATTTGTGAGTGGACCCTAATTCTCATTGATGAAACCACATTCTTTGCAGAACTATCATAGACGTGGTCATTTAATTCCACTCAAAAGGACTGAGAAATCTAATGTACTTGCATATTAGGCAGTCCCTTTTTATATGCCTCAGTTTTCAGTTTAGGATTAATGGTAGAACAAAGTAGGGTCTGATACACATTTACTTTCCAGTAATGAAAAATGGTCTTAAAGTGGGCATCAGCGTAATTTCAGTGTAACCAAACTCAAGGATAAAAGGTCAGCTCCCAAAGATTTACATCCGCGTTATCAACTCTCTCCACTCACAGAAACTACAAGAACTTGAGAGTAATAGTGATAAAAAACTGGGTTTTTTATACAAATGCTACTAAAAACACATAGAAATCAGTAGAAAATTATAACTACTTTAAACCTAGCTGTTGAATTTTATGGTAAGGATATAATTTTCTGCTAAGTTTTATGGACATGCCCAGAAATAAACCACCAGGCCTCTATTGAGTTTTATAGGGCTTTTCTGTAAGAATTACAAACAGTGGTATTCAAATAATACTTGTGGATCAGTTTGCCAGCAGCCCTGAAGCTAAAACTGCATTGCATAAACCAGGCATTGAATAATTTGGGATAATGAACAAATTCATAAAAAGTCAGTGGCTGTTTGTCAGTAATCTGTGAACAGACAAAGTGGTAAATTCATTGAATAAAAAACTCCCAGCTGTGAATAGTTCACCCAGCTTTACTGCTTTGCCTTTAAGGGACTGCCTGAAGGGCTTATAACTCCACAGCATTCTTGCCAGGTAATTTGTGCAGCATTTTTTAGCAACAGTTAAATTAAAAAGCCCTTATGGGAAAAACTCAATGAATTTAATAGAGAAGAAATCAATATGGCTCTACAGAAATTACTCCAAAACCTTCAGTTAGATTCTCTCCCCCAGTCTCAGCCCCTTTACAGAGCACAGTATGGTCAAAGCAGCATAAGAGAATCCTGAAGTGATTACAACTGCAGGGAGTCTCCAGGGAAAGCACTTGTGAGACCCTGTTAGAGTGTGTTTTGCACTTACAAAATACACCTGGAACAAGAGGACCGCATGAAACTGCGAGGAGCGAGGCAGTTCTTAGGGCAACCTGAGGATGCTGATGCAGTTTAACTAGGAACAAAATTACACCAATAGCCTCTCCAACAACTTAGTGAAAAGAAAGCTGAAATGCTTTTCAACTTCACATTTAGAATTATAGAATAGTTAGGGTTGGAAAGGACCTTAAGATCATCTAGTTCCAACCCCCCTACCATGGGCAGGGACACCTCACACTAAACCATGTCACACAAGGCTCTGTACAACCTGGCCTTGAACACCGCCAGGGATGGAGCATACACAACCTCCCTGAGCAACCCATTCCAGTGCCTCACCACCCTTACTGTAAAGAACTTCTTCCTTATATCCAATCTAAACTTCCCCTGTTTAAGTTTTAACTCATTACCCCTTGTCCTATTGCTACAGTCCCTAATGAAGAGTCCCTCCCCAGCATCCCTACAGGCCCCCTTCAGATACTGGAAGGCTGCTATGAGCTCTCCACGCAGCCTTCTCTTCTCCAGGCTGAACAGCCCCAACTTTCTCAGCCTGTCTTCATACAGGAGGTGCTCCAGTCCCCTGATCATCCTCGTGGCCCTCCTCTGGACTTGTTCCAACAGTTCCATGTCCTTTTTATGTTGAGGACACCAGAACTGCACAGAATGCTCCAGGTGAGGTCTCATGAGAGCAGAGTAGAGGGGCACGATCACCTCCTTGGACCTGCTGGTCACGGTCCTTTTGATGCAGCCCAGGATACGGTTGCTTTCTGGGCTGTGAGTGCACACTGAAGCCGGCTCATGTTCATTTTCTCAACCAAAACCCCCAAGTCCTTCTCTGCAGGGTTGCTCTGAATTTCGTTTTTTGCCCCACCTGTAGCTGTGCCTGGGATTGCTCCCACCCAGGTGTAGAACCTTGCACTTGGCATGGTTAAACTTCATGCAAAGTTAAACTTGGCATGGTTAAACATCAGCCCACCTCACAAGCATGTCCAGGTCCCTCTGAATGGCATTCCTTCCCTCCAGCATATCAACAGAACCACACAGCTTGGTGTCATCAGCAAACTTGCTGAGGGCACGCTCAATCCCACTGTCTATGTCACCGACAAAGATGTTAAAACAAAACCAGTCACAACACCAATCCCTGAGGGACACCACTCATTACTGATCTCCAGCCGGATATTGAAGCATTGACCACAACTCTTTGTGTGCAGCCATCCAGCCAGTTCTTTATCCACCGAGTGCTTCACCTATCAGATTGATGTCTCTCCAAGTTAGAGACAAGGATGTTGTGTGGGACAGTGTTGAGAGCTTTGCACAAGTCCAGGTAGATGACATCAACTGCTCCACCCCTGTCCATCAGTTCCATAGCCCCATCATAGAAGGCCACCAAATTGGTCAGGCAGGATTTCCCCTTAGTGAAGCCATGCTGGTTGTCACCAAGCACCTTGTTGTTTTTCATGTGCCTTAGCATGCCTTCCAGGAGAATCTGCTTCAAGATTTTGCCAGGCACAGAGGTGAGACTGACTGGTCTGTAATTTTCTGGGTCATCCATTTTCCCCTTCTTGAAAATGAGGATTATATTACTGTTTTGATACAGTGTTCTTTCTTTGGAACAGACAGGTAGCCCAAAGAAATAATACAGTAATCCTATCTGAACTAGGGGACCACAGCCAGTTTAATATTCCCACAGAACAGCTGGCCTTCATGGCTCAATTAAGTAAAATACTGCCTTTTGCCACTCCCTTACACTTAGCCTGCCTCACCTAATAGGAAGCTAGTACGGAGAAGTCAACGATACAGAAAGCAGGACAAAGCCCGCCTTTTCCCAGCAGAGTAAGCAGATCCTGAAAATCCTAAGTGAGGACCAAGCAATGAAAGTAAGCACAGGGGGTGCAAGCCAACATTGACAGAGCCTCTTGAATACAGGGAGATCCTAATCAAATTCCATTAAGGAACAAAAGCCTCACAATAAAGGTGTCTGGGGTGGCAAGAATAACATTAGTAGTAAATCGTACGCTGTTTTGCTCTAATATTAGCTCAGATTACATGACAGTATACACTCACTATCTCCTGTATTCCGTTTCCACAGGGCTGGGAAGTCAGACAGTTAAGTGCAACAGACAGAAAGGTGGTGCTGCACCTAAGAATTCCTGATTGTAACTATGCTTTCCGCTTCCTGGGACACCATGTGAAAAACCCATTAATGTCTGAAAGATACAGTGGTTAGCATGGAAATTATAGCAGCACCTTAGACACGGGGTGGGGAGGGCAGACACAACCAGAAGACTCTCTCTGTAAACAGTTATTCAGTTTCAAGGAAAATATTTAATTTTTTGTCTCTTAATTTTTACACTTTCTCCTCATTAGCTTTTAAAGCTTGGTTGTAGTATCCAAGATCACCTAAGTGGATGACCAAGGGAATAAAGTGCAGCTGAAATTAACATGCTCTTAGGAGCTGTTAGATTTTTTAGTTTTGTTTAGTAGTAAGCACATTCATTAAAGTGCAATTACCACAATAATAAATATAGATATTACTAATTATAATACTAGATTTTAAATGCAACTTGAGTGTCTCCAGTGGCCCTTAAAGTGGTGCAATACCACAGCCAATTCAAATTTAATTAAAACTATCAGTTTTATTTAGGCTACACTTACAGCTAAAAACACTGAAGAAAACCAAACTTTACAGGCATTCTATAACTTTATTCCAAATACTCATATTAGGTACAGGGAAAATCTGAGTATTTATTTTGATAAATAACTTTATTTATCTTTTTGCCCATCTATGCTTACATGTCACCTTATTCTTTATTTGACTTAGAGTAGAAAAACGCACACACTTCCCTTTTCTTAAGGGATGCACATGCATTTTTCCACTCAGTGCTTAAAGAATTGGACCAATAAATCCCACTGGTAATTATAACATGTAATCTTATCTGAACTTCAATCTGTTGCCCTAAAAGTCTCTCTTGTGACATGTAAAAGAGTAGACAGATACAACAGAAGATTTCTGGAATCTGTTCGACTGTCCTACATCACTGAAGCCAACAGCAACAGGACTGGTCTCAAAATTGCCATAAACCTCCATGCATAAAGCTTTGACTTTTAAAGGAGTCCATGAAAACTGACTCATTCTTCCATCCTTTTGAAATTCCCAGTCCACACCCCTATTTGTGAGGAGGATTATTTTTATTTTGTACAGTGGTAGTATTTAGAGGCCCCAGCAGAGATCAGGGCCCTGTTGTATTAGACACTGAGCAAGCAGAGCAGAAAGCCTGTGTTCTGGGAAACTGACAAAGGAGAGTGGGAAGGGAAGCAGAGACACAAGGAACTGGTTTGCTCAAGATCACACAACACATCATTAATAGGCCAAGACCTTCTGGCTCCCTGTGAGGTTAAGGAGCTAAAGATCTCCAACATGAGATGAACTTTTAGCACTGAAAATGATACTTTCTAACATTTATATAGCAAAATGTCCTTTCACCTGACTGTAAAAACACAATGTAATGAATATTGTCAAACAAGATATTCATTTAGAATACTCACAGCTCTGATTCACTATGGAAATGCTGATACTCCTCCATCTAGCCTTTAAAATAAAGGCAAATTTCAGGAATTCTCCACCCCTGGCAGTGTTCAAGGCCAGGTTGGATGAAGCCTTGGGTGATATGGTTTAGTGTGAGATGTCCCTGCCCATGGCAGGGGGGTTGGAACCTGATGATCTTAAGGTCCTTTCCAAACCTAACTATTCTATGATTCTATGATCATGGACTAACCAAAGAACTTACTGCATGTGTTAGCATATAGCACCTATCTTTGGTTCATTTTCACCGCATCGTATCCAGTCCTCTGCATGTATTATAACTATTAATACCAATTTGCTGATTTCCTGGAAGAGAAACTTGCAGCAGCTCTCATAACACAGATGTATTCCCACTAAAATTGTAATGTTGCCATTGATTTCAATGGGAGAACCAAGACAGTCAAAGAAAGGAGACAGGTATTTCAGCATCACAGGTACTACATGACTTGACTGCCTCAAATGGCCATCCCCATTTTCTCACTACAGCATCAAGCACCAAAGAAAGCATAAAATTTGTTTCAAGGCAGAAGTATATGTTTAGTAGCCCCTAAAAAAATGCTGTTCTCTAAAATCTGAGCAGGAAAAAGCCCTACAAGTGACGGCAGTTCATAGAATCAGAATCACAGAATAGTGTGGGTTGGAAGGGACCTTCAAAGTTCATCTAGTCTAACCCCCTGGCAGAACCACACCCAGCCTCGCCTTGGATATCTCCAGGGATGGTTTTACTTAATCTGCCAAGTCAATTCTTACAGCTTTTCCTAGCAGATTTTGAAGTTCCAAACAATGGAGCAGTGAAGGATCTGTACTAGATTGGCTAAAATCTGTAGCATTCATTGACTCTTCGTTAAAGACCATTAAGGCCCAGCTATGATTTAAAAGGAACAGAAAAGCCCACATCAAAGCTTTTATCTTTGCCAAAGAGTGGTCAGCCATCTAGACATTTATGAAGAGTTTACCATTTCATTTCTTAAGTATGCTTTCTAGAAAAGGTAGCATGTGGCCAAAGTTTAATATTAATATGCTTTAATGCAGTGTTCATACTAGCCCAGAACTAGGCCAGAAATAGAGCCACACAGTTTTGGTGTCACTGGTCAAAAGTATCTTTTAGTTTCTATTTAATCAAAGATGAACATTAAAATAGCAACCATCCTAAAAGGTTCCCTTTCTAATACCACATTAAAGCACTTCACCCAACTGCAAGAACCACTGTATGATCTAGTTCTTTTCCAAAAAAATTGTAAAATTTCCAGTAAAAAAGTGTTCAGAACATTCTTCAAAGTATTAGTCTGTCTCAGAGCCTTGTATCTGTTCTAACTGCACTGTGTTATCAGTCAAGGAGTCAAGTGCACTGAAAGCAGGAGAGGTGTGGTGCTGGTTGTGTCACAGAAAAATTACCAGGACTAAGTGCAACCCAGGATGAAGTGGGTTAAGCACAGAAACTCAGCTTAGAAACTACACAACAGGAAAACCTTTGATCAGCAGGGCAGACTCCATAAATGGGTTATAAGGAACAGACTGACTACTGACACTCACCCAGCACCTGCAGGCCAAACCACAACCTCACCTGCCTGCTTACCTTCTTTAGGCATGGGAGTTAGGCTCACCTTCTCATGGCTCCACCTTCTGTTAATATTGCTTGACCAATAAGTGCTATTTAAACATCATTCCTAATCAGCATCAACTCGGCAGCTAAGGGACTTGTTGTCACACTTCTCAGTATGCTGCCATGGTCAATGATTGCTGCATCACTGTAAGTAGAGCGAGAAAAAACCTCACAAAAAGGTGAGGTCATATAAGACACACTCAGTGTATAGCATCAAAGAGATAGCAGCTGGCTCAAGTGGGCAGCCAGCAAAGAACATCCTAGGATCAACAGCTGAGGTGATATTCTAACATTCTCCCAGCAGCCCTTGAAGACAATTCCCACCTCTCCCTCATTCAAAATTTCAGCCAGTAAGTCAGCACAGCTGAACCATCATAAGACTGGCAACTGAAAAGTAAAGTTCCCTGGATTAAGACACAGGAGCAGATCAAAATAAACATTAGAATAGCAGCTTCCCAGCAGGAAGATTTAAAAGCTGATTTTCTAAAGAAAATTATACCATCTGATACAACTTAAGAGCTCCAATTTTATTATTTTTTTTTTCATTTCTAGTCTTTAAAAGCTGTTCTAGTGTGGACTAATAGCTATGTTCTACTTGCCTGAATTGAATCCTACCTGCACAGCCAGTATGCTGATATCAAAATTGCACTTATATCCAGTGACCTTAATCTGGCATCAGAAATAAAACTTTATTGGAATTTGAAAGTGAAAGAAAAATTCTCTCAGGTATCCTTTTAACATCTGTTTGGCAACTATCACTGGCATTTTTTTAACAGGATTTAAGTCTAGAACCAAAGCTGTTTATTATATTGACATGACAGTCTCCAAGCAGAGTTTATTCAGTATAAACCCTTGGGCTGTGCAGACTGAAAAGGCTCAGATTCACTTGTCAGAGAGGAGGAAGAAGACACTGACAAATGCTGTCAAACAACAGACTCGTACCACAGTAGAGATCATTTCTTTGATCAAGAGAATCACACCCTGATTCTCTGTAAATACCAGCACTCTGCACTACCACAAATTGCAATAACAGTTTAACATCGAATCATTACTGAACTTATTTACTTATAATAGCTGCTGCACATAAGGAAGCTGGCAACAGTTTTGAATTTTCATTTGTGTGCAAACCCTCCCTAAAAAATCTTAAATATTTAATGGGTCAAAGCAAAACAGCAACAAAAGGAGAGATTGGGAAAAGGCCACACAAAACATAGGGGGCAATAAATCTTTAAAACAACTGCATAGAAGATGGGAAAATGGCCTCAAATATAGAGTTGAACCTGGATATTACATAAAATCCAGGAAAGATGTTAGTACAAAAGTAAGGATATCAGCAGCTTCTGGCACTTCAGTTTCCCATTTCACTTCTTCCACTGAGCTCAAGGAGATACTGGGATATACTATCCTGCCTGTGATCTACTCAGACATTCTCACAATTGGCACCTTCTGAAAGGTCAGTTTCTAAAGGTGATGAGATCTTCCCAAACCAACATAACCTCCCCTACTCTGTAAGCTGAGTAAGTTGTGAAAACTTATGCTTGAGAAATGGGGTATTCTATTTTGATAAAATATAGGATACACAAGGGAGAGGGAAAGAAGCTAGGTTAGACTGAAAAATGCCTTCAACATTTGGCCACTAGCAACAGCTCCTACCCTGACACCACAGATCACTGCTATGGATGATGCACTGAAGTGTCCACTTAGAATGCAAAATCCCAAGAGTCATGATTGATGGTGTAATGCAAGTTGTGTTTAGAAAGCCCCTACCCATGTTTAAACATTGGTTACTTGGAAACCATGTGCCAGTAGCTATTTTTCAATTTACATGTACAAGCTCACAGAAACATTTACTCCACATGAAAGACAGCATACAGTATTTCACCATGGTTTCTGGTTCCACTCTAACGATGTCAGTCATACCTTTACATTTACTTCTGAGCTTGCCAGTTCCAAGAGCACTGCAGACATTCATCACAGGTTGCTGCTTTGACACCACTTCAGGTTACCTTTACAGCTATCATTCTGCTGGCATTTTTCTAAGCTTTCTAGTTCTAGAAAGACTGAACTTAACATATTTTTCTGGATAGCTTTCCTGGTAAAGGTGACTAAAGCATTTAAAAGTTTACTAAGTCACTGTGACACATCCAGGAAGAACATAGCTGGTGAGGCTGCAACGCTGGGTTACAAAACAACTTGATCTAGTGCAAATCCTTACTCATCCCAACAAGTTTTGCAGTGGCCACATACCAGCTCTAAAAGCCTTCTGGTTTACTGCTGAATTTATTTCTGGTTTTGGACTCCGACACACCACATTAAGATGCCTAAAAAGAGAAGCTAAAAAGATGCAATATTAACACCAATGCCAAAACAAGTCTCTAGTTACACTAATTTTGATTATTATAATAACTACAAAAAGAATCACAGTTTTCACAATGGACAGAAAGTTGCAATTTGAGTTATGTCAGACAAGTCATGGATGTGAATCGCAGAACAAGTGTCTCTGTCTTCTCTTGGCTTTCAGCTAATCCAGCCTAGGAGTTACTGGTTACAGCATTCTCCTGCTGAGAAAGTGTCAGTGTCACGCATAAACACAGAACTTTTCCAAGCAATAATTGATGTAAAAAGAAATCTGCAATTGCATTTGCTTTTCTTTAAAACCAGGAATTTTGATTTTTCCAAAATAACAAATTTAAATTTAGTCTGCCTCATAACTGCTTCTGTTTTAACTACTTTTCTCATCATTGTTCTATGAACAGTGGTCCCAGTAGCTCTCATAATTAAGTTTGTAAACTTTTTATACATTGAAAGGAAGCCTTTAGGAAAAACTCCTAACAGCAAAATTGCTCCAAGCAGTTACCCCCTGTTAAATGAGCTGGTAGCAACAATGCTGGAGAAATCTCACAATGTTTAGTTGTGTGTATACTTAGTGAGGTGTTTTCATATTTCTTTGGTTTGCCAAGACTGACTATGATATTTTGGAACTTATCTGAACCTAACTAAGATGAAATAATACATAAGAATATTGCACCATCAAAATACATGTTGCATTTCTGGGCAGTAGTTTAATTGGGACTTTCAGAGATCACCCAGAGCACTCAAGTAATGACAAATATAGCTCTTGTCCAAAGAAAAGGTGACCAAATGCAGTCCAGCCTCACAAAGAATCTAAAATGCAAGGTGTCAACTTACATCAGAAAGGATGGAATTATCCAGGTGAAATGAAGCTTTAAAATACAGTTCAATGTCTCAGGCTACTCCTTTATTATTGTCTGAAAACACCTTTTATGGACAGATGTCTTAGAAAGATGAGCAAGTTCTTTCTTGTTCTTACAAATGACACACAGGACACAGTCTATACTGTTGAGCTAAATATAAGGCTCAGTTATAACAGCGACTGGATAGCAGTCCTGGATAACAACCCTTCCTGGATTATGCCCCTCTGTTTTAACAGTTCTGGAGCCCAGTGCTTCCGTGCAAGTTAACAGGAAACACAATCCTCACTGTCAGCAACAGTGCTAACTTCAATATTATTCAGCCATCAGTAGAGTCATTCTCTAAACTCTTCCTGTTTCAGTGGGCATTTCCTACCAGACAGGACTGTGGAACATCAGCATATATGGTACAGCATCCTCCTTTGTGATGCACAACACCTTCTATTGTATATTCACAGCAGACCACACAGAGTCATCAAAAGCTGAGGAATACTGATGATAAACCTGCATGCCTTTTCTGACTAAACCCACTGAAATAACCAGGGTAGCAAGGGAATATCTACCTTCAAGGTGGTAAGGTAAATGTACCGGAGCAGATACACATGCCAGTCTGAAAGCCTCTGAGTGGATGGTTCAAAAGCCCAGGCAGCAATGTGCTCACAATTCAGATTTTGCTTAACTACTTCAGTACAAGAAAAGTTAGCAGAATATAAAAAAATAACTTTGAGGAAGTTCTGCATAAGCTTTTTGCAATTAACAAATAAAGTGCTTCTACAGCCTCTGCCTTCCAACTGAACCAAGGTTATTATCAATTTGCTCTTGATATAAGAAAGTAATTTTCATGTACTTACATCTGCTCTCAGAAGGAAGAGAAAATGGTATGTGAAGTTCCCATTAGCATACAAAAGCAGCAACATCTGCTGGGAGTTTAAGAGGCTCATTGCTGTCACTTAATCAGCATCACAGGCTACAGTTGGCCACCTCTGCCCTTGTCAGCACTCAAGATATGGTTTCAAAAGATGAGGGGATAATTTGACCACACAAGAGAAGGTCCCTGCAAGATTTCTGTATCTACAAAAGAAGTTCTAGTCTTACTTAGCTGAGGATAGCTAATCCACCTATGCGGATTCCTCCTTGCTTAAACCTGTAAGTAGTATTGTAGCTGAAGTCATTAATCCTTTAGTACGGTGTGTAACTTAAGTGACATTTTAACAAGCAAGACAAAACCTAACAGCGAGTTCATTTCCCTGTGCTGTAGCTGTAGCACCATCTAGAGGATTCGAGCTAGAAATTCCTCAAGCGATGGGGGGGGGGGGGGAATTGTTCTCAAATGTTGTTAAAAAAAAAAAAACCTTTACATGAAAAAATATTTTGAGTGAATTTTCCTTCTAATATTTATCTACAGAATAAAATTGCTTCATAAATGCCTACATGACTTAAAGGTTTTTTTAAATACTTTCTCAATATATTTGGATTCAAGAGGGTAAAAAGATAAGAACAAATAAAACGTTATCAACAGACAGATGGGGAAAGATCTTGATCTCATCCACTCTAGGTGACACGGTTGCTATGATCCATTTTTAGGTGGAGGAAGGCAGGATCTTCCCTGCAGTTTTGTTCATAACATTGAGAGGACAACTAACTTTACTCTGTTTTCCTCTATTTTCACCTTTTAAAAAGAGTTTTTAATAAAGTCAAAACCAAATTTTCAATCAGGAGAAAGGGAAGAGGCTTTCAATTTAACAGTAGTGATTATGGTTTTTATTATATTTCACAGATATAAGGAGATACTGACAACAACTGACTGCTTACTGCAGAACTATTGAAAGATGGGGAGGACACATACAGCCCTGGAGCCCTGTGGATTATTTTTTTCCATCCACAGACACCCCAGACCTTACTCTGACTACTTTCAGTTTAGCACTCTCTTGCCCATAACTTTCCTCTGCTGCTGCCACAAAATAACACTTTTGCTCCTGGAGACAGCAAAACTCAACCTTCTTGTTGCATTTACAAAACTAAGCCAGTTTCTTAGAGACTGAAAGATAGAATTAATTGAGACCATTCACACTGTAATTGCTCCACAGAGGTTTTGGGAAGGAAATCCAAACTGTAGCTCCTGTTCATTGGTTGATGTGTGACTGCTCAGAAGCATGATATCTAGTGACACATCCCCACTAAATATTCAAACTTTTTTACACCTGAACACAATTCATATTTCTATTTCTGTCAGTATCATGTTAAAATGATCATGTAATACCACACAGTCATTTATTTTTAGATACTCATATGGACTGTGTGCTAAGAATGGGCTTCAAGCTGCCATGCCACATTATCTGCTTCTACAAAATTTCCTTCGACAATGTTTGGCAGAGAGGATTAAACTGAAACAACCAATGGTACCATCATCACCAGCAACACTATTGGTCATGGATGAGCTCATTCCACTGTATAGGCCAACAAAACTAAAACTTCTCAAGATCTCCCACCACACGGGCGAGGAGGTTATTGTAATAGCTGGCAGACCTTTACAGTTACTTGCAATCAAGATCACTGATTATAAAAAGCAAATTTCTTCCTGTACAGAATGATTTATGCCATTTCATAATGGCTGGCAGCAAATCAAGACTGTTTATAGGACTTCAGTATAGCTCAAGTCCCTCAGTGTGCCTTATTCCCTCCCTACCTGTTCCTGGTCTCTGGGTTCAAGCGACAAGGAAAGAATAAAATTCTCATGTACTTCCCAGCACGATCCTCTTCCTAGCTTCCATGTGGAGAATTACACCTTCTGTCAAATATGGGGGGGAGGAGGAAAGAGCAGTTGAATATTTTCCATCTTCAGCTGATTTTCTTTTTCCTGTCTTAACTATAAATGCAGAAATTAGTTCAAACACCAGGCTACAAGTGCAAGCACCTAAAGTTTAAGCATCACTGGCTACTTTTACAGGCAAATACTTAAACTTATTCACACAGATAAGCATTTGACAGATTCCAGTCCTAGACTATGAGAGGTTTCTGGTTCTCAAGCAGTATCACTGTGTTCCTAATACTGCATTCACTACTGAATATCAAAATAATAATTCTGTTGCTTAGAATCTGCATTTTCAGTTAAACTTCAAGTAGCAAAGAAAGTATTTTCATTTGTTGTCATGTGTTTAAGTCTGAGACAAAGCCTGAGTGTCTGTAAAAGTCTGCTGAGCATAAATAATGCTTCCAAGAATAATCCTGCATCATGCTATCTGTAATTTTGTCTCCAGTTCAGTGTTTTTGCAAAGCTGAGCTGGTATTTTTATTGGTTTTAAAAAGACATGTAAGTATCTTGCATCCATGGGGGAAAACAGTGGTCTTGAAAGAAGCCTTTGAAATTAAAAAAGAGCAATAGTGCAGCAGAGTAGAAAAGTACCTCCTTTTCATTTTTCTAAATTCCTGCAATTGCCAGTCCAGTTACTGGGGGTAAGCTCACCACTTTCCTTTACAGTATGTTATCCTACAGTGTGCTGACTTCAATTGGACTGTAATAGCAAGGATCACTCCTGCGACCAACACCAACAGTAGGACCCGGTTTATATTGTGTAATCTATAAGTCTCCATTTAAGAGCACCTACTAACTATTATAACAAAACTGCCAGCAGATGTTCCAGTCAGATTCAATAATCATACACCAGTGCTTCCAATTTTTCAAATAAAATGAAAACAAATCTGTAAAGATACCTCATTTCCAAAAATAATCAGAACACCACACATCTCAATGTGCCAAACCTGCATAGGTGCTATCAAGGCAAATTGCAGTGCTGGCTAAACTGTTTGTAAGTGAAAACTCACACAGCTGAAGCAGTGACTTACATGGCCCAGTATCAGCTACAGGCACAGTGTGCTTGATTGCCTTATACAGCATGTCATAGGGAGCTGGGTTAATTCCTAATAGCAGCTTTCAGAGTATAAATACTGGTATTTCTGATAATTTCCCCTTTCCCTCATCAACCAGATTTGCAATTCTGTTACACACTTACCTGAATACACAGTAATTTCAGCACTTCTGATCTATGCTGCTCTGACAGCTTGAAACTTAATAAATGCCTAGAATAATATGGTTTCCATAGATAGGACAATCCCATACAGGGATGTTACTTGAGCTGCAACATCAGGCCACAAACTGCATTAAATTACATGCTGATACTGTTGTAATTTTCAAACACAACTGGATCTTTAAATGGTTACAGATTAATAATCAGATTGTTAATTTGTTCTTAAAACTACTCTGTTTAAAAAAGATAGGGT
Source organism: Melopsittacus undulatus (assembly GCF_012275295.1). NCBI lineage: Eukaryota > Metazoa > Chordata > Aves > Psittaciformes > Psittaculidae > Melopsittacus > Melopsittacus undulatus. The sequence continues at coordinate 97,229,171 of NC_047557.1, forward strand.
GAGAGGCAGCTTCCTCAAACACCAAACTGTAAAGTTGACAGCTCTTTGAGGTAAGCAGCTAGAAGTGGCAAGGTGCCCAAAAAGCTTCATAAACAACACATAAAATTGAGTAAAACTAGCCTCTTTCTCTTAAAAACACACACAAGAACCTTTTGAACACATCAGCACTATTTGCTGTGTGCATAGAGAACGATGGCTCTTCAAGTATCTTGCATGTGAAATCTACACCTCTACCACTTTAGTAAAGGGGAACAGAAATACGTGTAACTTGTTTATACTGCAGTATTATAAAAGTGGCATATTACAATTTTAAGTCTTGTAAACTACAGCAGCAGCATTTCTTGCAGAGGTGTTTTACACATCAATACATAGTGATCACAGTACACCTAGACTCAAAAACATCTATTGATGAACAAGCAGCTCCACACACCCACACAGTATGTAAACTTTGAGGGAAAACAGAGCACGGACAAGGCCAACACTTAAGGACTTGGGGGTGTTGGTTGGTGAGAAAATGAACATGGGCCGGCTGCAGTGTGCACTTGCAGCCCAGAAAGCAGCCGTATCCTGGGCTGCATCAAAAGGACCGTAACCAGCAGGTCCAAGGAGGTGATCCTGCCCCTCTACTCTGCTCTCGTGAGACCTCACTTGGAGCATTGTGTGCAGTTCTGGTGTCCTCAACATAAACAGGACATGGAACTGTTGGAACAAGTCCAGAGGAGGCCACGAGGATGATCAGGGGACTGGAGCACCTCCCATATGAAGACAGGCTGAGAAAGTTGGGTCTGTTCAGCCTGGAGAAGAGAAGGCTGCATGGAGACCTCATAGCAGCCTTCTAGTATCTGAAGAGGGCCTATAGGGATGGTGGGGAGGGACTATTCATTAGGGACTGTAGTGATAGGACAAGGGGGAACGGGTTAAAACTTAAACAGGGGAGGTTTAGACTGGATATAATGAAGAAATTCTTTACTGTTAGGGTGGTGAGGTACTGGAATGGGTTGCCCAGGGAAGCTGTGAATGCTCCACCCCTGGCAATGTTCAAGGCCAGGCTGGACAGAACCTTGGGTGATATGGTTTAGTGTGAGGTGTCCCTGCCCATGGTAGGGGGGTTGGAACTGGATGATCTTAAGGTCCTTTCCAACCCTAACTATTCTATGATTCTATGATCCTATTTCTAATAACAATAACCTAGTATCTCTGACATTTAGTATCAGCCTCACCTTTAATGTAAGCTGAGTAAAAACCCTTCTACACCAGGAATTAAGGCAGCCTGCATTAGCTCCGCCTCACTGCCCAGCCAGAGCCCATCGGCACAGCCCAGTCACCCCACAACCCAACCCCCCGTTAACAACCACAAGGCGCGCTCCACGGGCCCCAGAGCGCGCCCGGCGCTCCACAACGGCCCCGCCCGGGCAGCACCGCTCCGCGGCGTCACTTCCGCCGCTCCATAGCAACGCCGGCGTGGCGGTGGCGAGGCCATGGTAATGGCGCTGCTCTCGCCCACCGCCCTGGGGAATGGCTGGGGAATGGGGGGGTGGCGGCTGGCTAAGCCCTGGGGTTTGCTCCGGGGCTTGCTCTGGGGCACGGAGGTCCCTCGGCTTCCTCACTGGGGTCGCGGCCGCCGCGGGTCGGAGGTGCAGTGGTTGTCCTGTGTTGTCCTCTCTCCCCACAGGCTGAAGTGGAGGAAACCTTAAAGAGGATTCAGTCCCACAAAGGTGTTATCGCGACTATCGTGATAAACGCGGAAGGTAAAACAGCGTCTTCTTTCTCCAAGTAACAAGCTTGGTAGTGGTAATGAGCATAGTAACCCCGAAGCACAAAATTGCAGATTATGAGGTGTTAATGCAGCCCACTTGTGATGTTTCCTGAAAGTGGTGTGATTTTGAAGAATGTATGTTTCATTTCAGGACACGAACATTTGGTTGGTGGCCATTTCTTCAACCTCTCCATGTGATGTAGGTTTTCATTGGAGTTAATGGAAAGCAGAGCCTTGACTTAAGTTTTCTCTGAAGAAATGGCTAGAAGTATCATAATATAAGAGGTCCCATGTTGTTACTTACCCCCCTTGTTTAACTAAACTGTGCTTTCTTTTTCAGAACCACATCCTTGGTGTCTCTTGGCAGGTTGCACAAAGGGAGAACACGTGGCACTAAGATGTTCCTTTTGCAGGTGTTTAGTCCAAAATTCTTTGTTTAAACAAGAAAATTCACTGTCCCCCTCTTCTGAAAAGTTACGACAGAATAAAAACACCAGGAGAAAAGTTTCTACTGAACAAAGTTGGTTTCCTGTTCTGGAGGCCATTCCTTGGCCCTGCTAAATATTCACAGCTTCTTTAAATTGCTCTTTAAATTGTGTTATGGTGCATTGTCATAGGTGGAAGAGCAAGTTTCGTGTCAGGCCAGCTTTGGCTATGATTGTGAAGGGTGCAAGCCAAAAGCTTGCACAGAACCCAGGTTTTGGGAGTTAAGCTTCCCAGGTTAATGTGTTTCAGTCATTCCCTTACAAAAAGACTGAAGTGACCTTGCCTATAGTTTATCTGACCTCCTTCACTTTTACAGTCTTCCATGTCCCCAAAACTATGGCACTAGCAACAGATTAGCAACAGCAGGCAAAAAAACTAAGCCTAAATGTCGTTTAGTGTTTAGAAAATGTGGACAATTTAATTTGTGTGCCTGGAAATGTTAAATAAAAAGCGCCTTTGTTCACATAATAGATGATACAGGTCAAGAGAGAAGTGCATAGACTGGCAAATAGGAACTGAAAAGCTGCTTTTTGCCTGCATGTGCTCATGTCTAGATATGGGTGTTAGCTATGGTGAAATGCAGCCTGGCTGCAGAACAAGTACTGCTTCAGCCATTTCTGTTTTGTTTCAGTGAATAGAATGTGACTTGATCCAATGAGCACTTGGACTAAGCTGCAAATGAAAAGTGAACACAATCAAGCATTTAGATAACACAAATTATCCTTTTTGAGCTTGTGGACTGATATTTTTCTTAAGGCAAAACCACCACTGAAATCAAATAGAAAACTAACCCAGTTTTCTTATGTTCAGCTACTTGGAACAGTAGACTTCTTGGCACAATTTTGGTCTAATATGCTTTCCCAATCAGGTGTACTACTGCTGTGCATCATTACCTCAGGTAGAGCTCTGCAGAGTTAGGATGATACCATGCTTTTTATAAGATTGGTTTGGATTACATCTGTCTCAGTTTTGATTTACTAAGGAGTGAGATAATTCCACCTCCCATTTTTGCACATGAGACTGTTCACAGGAAGCTGTAAAGTTCCTGGGTCCAGTTCAGATTTCCTCATCCTCACAAACTTGTAGAACATGTGGCCAGGCTGAAGCTGATAGACAAAACTAGTGCAGGATTTTGGGGTTTAGTTTATCATTTAGAGATGTTTCATTGCCAGTTGTGAATACAACAGAGACTGTTCTCCATAGAAATGTATTTCATCTAAAAAGATGAAACTCTTTTTTCACTAACATAAATGGTTGTCCTTCACTAAGATTTTTTAGTAGTGTAGGTACATGTAGGTATAATAGTATGCAGGTGAAATAGCAAATTAAAGCTTGATACAAACATTGCCTATCACTTACTTTAATGCTTAAAGTTGATTTGTTCATTGAAACACTATGCTAAGGGTACCTTGTTTATTTGGAAAATCTCACTAACTGTTGCTATCCTTCACAGCTGAGAAAGATCACATTGCAGCATTTCTAATGAAGGATTTATTTGCCTTTCTGTAATTGGGAGGCAGAGGCAAAGAGAATTTGTCCTAAAGCAGTCGTAGCTGAGTTTTAATCTAAGGATGTCACCAGTGGCCATGTATTTTCATGTTATTATTAGACCTTGGAGGATCGTTTAACATTTACCATTTTTGCTAAAAGTGCTGTATTTGTTGAAGCGATCATCTAGGTATAGGGTCATATAAACCTGACACTAATTCATTGCTGCTTTAAAGTGACTTAGTCTTTAATGATGTGATTATATACATGCTCTTATGCTAATGCAGTGATTCGGAACACCTAGTTGTTTCCATTAAAACATCAGTTATAATCTGTGTAATAAACATTCGACAAAAAGGGTCTACTGGGTCATTCTGTACTCTTCCCTACACTTCACATCCTATGAACTAAAATGTATTTCTCAAGTGACAGCACAGACTTCAAGTGAGTCAAATAACACTTTACTAGGAAAATTATGTAATAGCCTAATATCTGACGGGGTTCTGTTGTTTCTTTTACTGCTTTGCCTTATTTTTTTATGTGGCATTCACTGGTTTTACATGTTGATACTTCATTCATAATCAAACTCTTCAGCTCAAGTCATATTGCCCTCTTTTATGTTGCTATCCTGTCCATCTGGAAGGCACAGCATAAATGTATGCAAAGAGAAAACTGCCTTGCCAGCTTGTAATCTATTGTCTTTGCTAGTAGGTCAAATAAATTTTTTATTAGTGGAACATGGTTATTAAAGCCAAACAATTTGACACTTCTAGGATTAGAGTGAATCCTGCTTTTAGTTTCACCTGCTAGCCTATTAATGTGAAAAGTATTATTTGACAAATCATTGATAAGCAACAGTTCATTAAATCATTAAAGATTAATCTTGACTTATGTGGTCCTATTTTTAGAAGTTGGGATCAGGACACTGTGTACTACCAATTGTCAAGATTTTGCTGCTAATTGGAAGGGGTTGTTCCAAGGGTGGGTTTGCTTGTCAAATGCTAACATGCTACTTCTGCCCTTTGATTGCTCTTGTTTTTCACTGGGAATGTGTAATTTCTACTGCTACACATGCCAAATACTACAGTTAAAGTATAGGCTGGATTCTTGCAGCCAAGATATAAACTTGGTGACTGTTTAAACTGATGAGGCACCGTAACTGGTTAAATACTACAGAATGGAACTTGGTAGGTATTTAAGAGCCCTAAGCAGCAATTAGGCTCTTTCCAAAGTTCCACAGGACAACTCAATGTTTAATTGCCAGTGATTAATATAAATGATACTTTTAAAAGTACATAGATACCTGAAATCAACATAACTCCTTTCTGCTACAAAACAAAAAACACTATGAAATCCTTCTTTTTCCTCTTATGATCTGCTGTATATGAAGAATATACAATTAAAGTGAATGATTAGTAGAGAATTATTTGTTTGCAGGAATTCCAGTTAGAACAACTCTTGATAACTCTACAACAGTCCAGTATGCAGCTCTTCTTCAGCAGCTCATCATGAAAGCTAGGAGCGCAGTACGAGACATTGACCCTCAGAATGATCTAACCTTTCTTAGGATCAGATCGAAGAAACATGAAATTATGGTAGCTCCAGGTATATTTCTATTAAAATAACAATAGAATTGTATGTCTTTTCAAGTTTAGGATTTTTCCTTTACAAAAATGTGTACTGTAGAAAATTTCTATTTTTGAAAAGAAATGTCTGAAAACATAACCATATATTCACCATATACCCAGATGTGTTAAGATTTTAATGTGCAGAGTTCATATTATTCAAGCTCAGAAACAACAAAGCAAGTCTAGATCTGATTAATGTTCTGGTTTCTGTGAATTTGCACAAAGCAAAACTGGACAAATATATATATAAATATATGTCAAGCAGAGTGTGTCTATATATATTATTAAAGGCAGGAAATATATCTTAGCTCAAAACAAATGCAAAAAAATCTTTTTTCTCCTAAAAAATGTTTTTTACTTAGTATGTTACGACATGCTAGCCATAGATAGGATTTGTGTCACAGATACACAGTATTATCACCAACATAGTAACTGTGATACAATTATTTTCCTTAAAGCAACCATGGGAATAGAGTAATCTGTTTCTCACTCACAATAAATATAAATATATGTTAATTTGTTGATTGTGTCTCTAAAATAGATAACAAGGCCAGATGAAATAGATGAAACTTTAAACTGAAAGAGAGTAGATTTGGATTAAATATAAGGAAGAAATTCTTTGCAGTGAGATTGGTGAGGCCCTGGCACAGGGTGCCCAGAGAGGCTGTGGCTGCCCCATCCCTGGCAGCATTCAAGGCCAGGCTGGATGAGGCTTGGAGCAGCCTCGTCTAATGGAAGGTGTTCCTGTCAATGCCAGGGGTTCGAGCTGGATGAACTTTAAGGTCCTTTCCAAAGCAATTTTGTGATTCTGTAAGCTATGGTGAAGCTATGCTCAATTACCAGCCTAAGGTGACTTAGGCAAAGTGTAAGTGGGATCAGAGTGGAGCAGATATCCTGCTGTGTGTGGTAGCTGGCTGGGAGACCAACGGTATGCAGGACTTTGATTGATGTGTCCAATGGGGGTACACAGAACAGAGAGGAAGCTTCAGGGATCTCTTTGAGTGAGTGTTAGTGATGACCAGCCTTTACTGGGGTAGTCCTCTAATGCTGATTTCATAGCAAATGTAGAGCAGAGGTTCTGCACTAGGTATGCGTTACCATGCCTTGCTAGAATTATTTATAATGCTGCTATGAAACCAGGATGTGTGAAAGAAACCTGGCACTGTCATTAAATGTTAACAATTAGTCATCAGATGGTACCAAGATTAAAATTTTAGTTTAGTTTCTATTTTGGAGTATAAGCATTATGCATTTTTAAATCATGGTTTTTGCTCATTGATTTAAACTGATATATTTGATTCTTACTTTGCATTTGCCCTTCACTTATTTTTCAGAGGTGAAGTTTTGACTAGCAACTATTAAAGCATGTTGGCCTGAAAATAAGTGCTATAAAATGTGAAGCTCTTTTGCTAACAGGGAGATCTGTTGTTCAAAAGCTTGACTGTATGTTACTATAATAGAAGGTGGCAAATGAGCCACCTGTGATTTATATTAAGTTGGTTTTGCATGAAAGTGACAATGCAGGAGTGCAGCTTCTAACTCTCCAAAGCAGATATGACCCTGCTAAATTCACTGGATGCTTCAAGAAATGTTACCAGATAATATTAAATAGCTACCCAACTGAATTGTTTCCAAAACTTCCCTGGTCATTTAGAATTAGCAGGTGAATCCTGACATTCTTAGAATTTATTCATGGTAGAAGTCTGTTCAAATCTTTTCTGCTTTTTTTAAATGAGGTTCTTGATTCTGAATAAACTATGTAGTGAACTGAAAGAACTTCCCTGCACCTGCAGGAAAGGCTGCAGGTGTCAAAAGTACTTTTATTATAACAAGTGCTAGCTTCCAGGTGCTTATCCTATGACTTTTTTCATCTTGTTCAAATATTTTTACAGCTTCTTGAAAGCATACCTACTGCTTACCAAAATAGTTTTAATATGTATAGTTAAGATGTATAACACATATTATTTTTTTTATCTGTAATCTCAGGTTTTTGTACAAAGTGCTTACATTTTCTAAATGTGTTTTCATATAAATGCCATTGCTTTTATGTTTTAGAAATAAAAAAGTATGAGGAATAATGAATAAAGGGTATTTATCAGCAAATAAGATAAAATATTGAACTAAACATTTTTACGTCTTTTTGCAGATAAGGATTATCTCCTGGTTGTTGTTCAGAACCCATGTGAATAGTCCTACTATGGCAATACTTGCAGAGATAATGATGTAGTTCTACCTGTTAAACTGCTACTACTTGTTGATATTTAGTATCAAACATAGCACTAACTAATTTTGCATGAAGTGTAACTGTCATGGCTGAAATGTGGACAATTTAAAGCTCCCAGCTGTAGATGTATCAGTTTGTGTTGGAGCAAATCATAACACATCTATCAAAATATTGTATGTTTATCTTGATACTCAGGAGAGCAATAATAAAGCAAAATGCTGAAAACTCTCTTAATGGATGTTCAAGCTATTCTTGCAATTAAATCATTCTCTTTACACTCCTAACATTATACAGAGGGAGAAATCCTAGCTCAAGGAGAGCTGTAGACTACGTATTCATGTATCTGTGAGTCTTTATGAACCAAAGTACCCAGAGTTGCACAAACCAAAGAACACAAGTATAGTTCATGGTAATAACAATGGACTGGATGTTGCCCTGTCTTTTGCTCTTGAGTTTTAAGTTTTCAAAGGAAAGAAAAGTGAAAGTAAAGCTCTTTCAGTATTTTCCAACTTCTACATGTGGAAACAATAGCTTCCATTTAATAATTTCAGTACTGGGGATTTCAAGCAAAGTTGAGCCTGCTCTGATGCTGAACTACTGTTTGCTGGTAATGGTAAACAGTGCTGTTTGGTGGCTCTTTGAGCCTTTAGATCCAACACACAAGCAGCACATCTTAGTGACATGGGACAAAGGGTGGGTTAATGCTTAGAATGTTTCCCAAATCAGATCTGTTTTTATACAGCAGCACTAGAGATCAGATCTGTATTGTTGAGTGCCGTTAAAACAGATGCACTGACAAAACACTGCTGTAGCTAAAGCTACCTACAAATCCATTATGCTCAGAAGATATGCTGTGTCAGTGCTTTGAGATGAGTCTCTGGTGACATAATATCCTGGCTGTGGGAGGGCAGTACAGAGCCGGTTGGAGCACCCCTGTTCTGCCAGTGGTGCTGGCCTTAAAGTCCCAAAACCATGTGAAGCTTTGCATTTGAGTATGTGAAGAGACAGTGTGAAAGGGCAGGAGTTTGAGCTGACCCTGTGCTAGGAAAAAATATCCCATCATGCTTGTACTATAAATCACCTCAGGTTATAGAGATTATATATAAATTTTATCCATTTATTAATTAGACATTAAAACTCCGTATTTTCAGTTGGTTACAAGAAGGTTTTTCTTCTGGATATATGAAGAACAACAAATGGGGGGGACTGTGAGGATGAAAGGAAAATGAATCTGTTGAACATTGCTCAGGGATCTTTGTGGTACATCATGTGAATTGTTGTTGAGGTTATGAAACTGATAAATCATGGTCCCAGTGGATATGGAGTCAGCTATCACTGTTAGGACTATGTTATGTATCACTCAAAACTTACACAAAGGAGACTATCAGGTGCTATATTTTTCAAATCTGAGTGTTTGCTCAGATTTTGCTGAGTAGCTTGAAAATGCTAGATTTCACTGAAAAATCTGGGAGAATTGCTCCTGGGAGTTGAAAGTATCCAAGTGCTGAGATCTCAAAGGCTACCACACAAATTCCACACCCAAGCAGTGGGCATGGGGACCAAGGAAGATTCTGGGCACTGAGAAGAAGCAAACCCAGAGGCCCAGTGTGTTGGAAATTAAGCCCATAAGGTCTATTCGGCATGCTAAGGCTATGTAAATCAACAGGACACTACTGGTTGCACTTACTGTAGTCAGTGCTGTGCCAGAGGAATTTCCTTGCTGTGGGAGGGAAGACAACCATTTGAAGTTGTTTGTAATGAACTGATGTATTAACTTGTGTCAATGCTTTCAAAACCCTAAATTTTTGTTATCTTCTCTGCTTCTGTTGTGATAATTTTAAAAATTCATCCTATTTATTGCTATGCATTAGTGAATATTTATTCTACTAATATCCTGGTATGTCAGACAGCCACCAATTCAAAGCCCAGACTTCTCAGCACATACCCAAAACTATGGCTGAATTCCAACCAATATTAATGAGCTTTTAGGGCAAATAGTTTTGTTTTCATGGTTTTCTCTAAGAGCATTAAATTCTGTGGAGGCTTCACTGTGTAAATCCAGAAAGCTGCCACAATTACCATCACTGTTACACTTTTCTATTGTCAAAAATAATATTGCTGTTGCAGTTTCTAGCATCATTGAAAAATGTCCTTCATCTCAAAGAACACAATAGTGCACCACAAAGAGGAAAGCTTAGTGTCTGGCAGTGTTCTTTCCTTTTAGTCTTTCTGATACATGTGTTTCTTTACAGACTTTAATCTGATATTTATGAAGCAGCTGATGATTGCTGCTTGATAGTAGCTTGATAGTAGCTTGATAAAGCATTCAAAAAGACACTTAAGCCAAATCATTAAAATTAAACACATGCTAAATCATTTTGCTGAAAAGTGGTTTTATGTGGAAAAACGGCCTTCAGCAGATGTGTACAGTTCTCCATGGGTCAAATACTGCTCTCAAATTAGATTCTTTCCCATTTCTAGGAGAGGTATAGGTGCAGATAAGAGGGCAAAGTTTGGACTGTTTATGCTGTGTGTAGTAACCAGTGCTATGCAAACACACTGGCTGAGCTGTGCTGCTGCCAGGTACTCTTACTAGGACAGTCCATAACTAGGTATCCTCGTAAGACTGGAGTGTTATACAGTTTTGGCAACACCTTCACTAGGGAGCATAAATTGAAATACTCCATTGCCTGATAATTTGTTCCTATTTCCTTTTAGAAAAAGCAAGCTGAACTTGTGTAAACTTTTCATATAGGTCTTTTGGTAGGAAATGGAAGTAACCATGGTCTCTAACAATCCTAGTGGAAAACCTTCATCAGCACATTGATCTGAACAAAGGTGGGCCATTGGAAAGGAATGGAATTGTCCAGACAAAATGCAAAGGAATAAATCTGTAAGCTATTTGAGCACCTCAGAAGTGTTACATCAAGTTATTTAAGCTGTCTTTTATATGAACTGGCAGAGATTTTACTAGTTAACAATAAACTGGAGAGGAGGTTGAGGAAGAAAGTAGCAGGAAAAAGATTAATTTCATAGATGATCATTTTGACAAGGGAATGTTGGGAATGTCAAGAAGGGCTGTTGTTCACTGAAAAGCAGTGCTTGGGTTGAATTGTAACATGCTAGTTAGGCAATCAGCCAAGTAATAAATCATGTCAATATCACGTGCTTGGGGTCCTCAAAACACACTAAAATAGAAAGATCTTGGAGAGCCTCCCACTTTAAAATAAAGTAGCCTGTATTTTCTTTAACATTTAATTGTTCAAAATGCAAGGTCCCTCATGGGACAATGGCTTAGGCCAGCTGACTCCATCAAGGCAGTTGTTAATTTTTTATTTTTCTCATCTGTTAATTAAATACTTATTTTAAACATTTCATTTAATGCACATTCAGTGGGTTCCCTAGGAAGAAGACAAATCAATCCCAGCTCCACTGTCTCAACTCTGCAGGACACAAGTCCTGGGGTAGACCTGCAGAAAAAGCCACAGTGTTGCCAAATAAAGTGATGGGCATCCTTTTAATTATGTTTTAATTATTAAATCACAATCTAAAGACAGTAAGATAATTGCCCTATCAATTTTTCAAATCTCAGGCTGCTAAATTAGAGCACCAGGAGAATTCCAAGTTTCTGTTCCCTTTACCTGGCACCTGTACAAATTACATCTCTCAGTTTGTAGAAAAATTAGGTCATAACAAGAAGGTTCACTGCAGGACTTCACAGTAGCCATGGGAGAAAGGAGGGCCAATGCTTGGAGAAAAAGCCTAGAATGTCCCAAGTTAATTAAACATAACAGTGAGGATCTGTTCAGATCATAGCATTGATTTGAATTTCTCTGAATGTCAGGACATTCACAGTGGGACTAGAAACAGGCCCCTGTAAAAAACACAGCAACTATCAGGAAAGCAAGGGCCACAGGGAGAGCTGAACTGATTCCTTGAGCTTTGTGGACAATTTAGAGAGAGAAGGGTAATTCTCCTTCACAATGCACCCAAGCAGAAAATCAGCCAGTCCAAATACATGCAATTTTCAGCCATCGCTGGAGATTATCTTTAAATAATAATGAAAGCACTCAGCATTTGTTTGTGAAGAGTTTTCAATAGTTACATTGAACAAAGTACACTCTTTTTAAAAATACCAATATAAGTCAAATTTCTTCAAAGTGGGTGATTAACAAGAGGGAATGAGTTGTACCTGCTCACATCACGCTTTGGGCAGCAAGCGCTCTCGGCTCTGCATGTTGGTTTGGGTGGTGCTGTAAAAAGGAGTATTCTTCCTCTCCTCCAAAAATACTAAGTGTGCCTTTGACATGAGTCTCCCATTAGTTGCTCTGGCTCTGCACCACTGGTGTCTGTGAAATTGGCTCCTTCTAAAGCAGGTAAAACAATAGAAAAAAGATACCATCACCTTGAGTATGTGCTAATCGGGTGCAAAAGAAATATCAACATGCTTTCACTGCTTTGTCTTTAAAGATAATGAGCAAGAAGACAAGAGCACTAGACCATTTTTTAATGCAGATGGACAGAAGTCAGCAATAGTTTTATGAAGTATTGTTTGAAGGCCATGACTGAAGAAGCAAAATAGCTAAACAGGTTCAGGCTAAGAAAATTAGCTATAATATGGCTCATCATTAAAAAAATAGTACTCAATGGCACTTTGCATTTTCAAAGCACTATAGGAATGCAGAGAATGTTGTACTGAAGTACCTCAGATACCACAGAAGCAAGAAGGAAAAGCAAAGATTCAGCTTTCTTTGATATACACCAAGTCCAGTTAGTGAAGAAGAGTGGAAAGTACAACAACAAGGGATGTGTTCATTAGCACTCTTCAAACAATTTAAAATGACTTTCAAAACATGGAAGAGAGACTCTATGATCTGGGAAATTATTCCTTTCTCTTCTTGCCCCTTGTCCTCAGGCAAGTGTGCATTTGTGAGAAGAATCCTACTGTTTCTCAAACTTGTTGCTAGTTTTGCCAAAGGTGACCTCAGAATCTGGTCTCAGGAGCAGCATCTACTTACCACAGTGCTAAACCACAATGCCTTCCCTACAACTGCTACTACTGCATTTAAACATATTCTTTGGCTAAAATCAGATGGAAGTCTCATGGCCAACCCCTATGAGATGTCTGAGCTCTGAATGGCTTGCAGTATCTCACTTTGCCAGGCTAAAACCCAGAACAGTGTAGTAAGTGATAATAAATAGTGGTAAGATATTTAAAATAGCAATGAAACTGTACCATTCTGTAAGGAATTCTTACACCCATCGCTAGAATTACCCTTTTGTCTGCATAAAAAATCACAGCTATATCAGTCTAGACCTCAATATTGGCCAACTGTGTGACTGATAGCACATGTGTCAGGATGGTGGACAAGGAGCTGGAAATGCTGTTACATCCAAGTGAGTGTGCGAGGGGAGCTAGATGGAAAAGTGAGAAGTGCTCCTGGTTAAGCACATTTTGCTTATTTGCTGTTGTATTTTGTTAAAGGAGTTTTACCACTAAACAATAATAATAAAAAAAATAATCCAGACAAAAAAAAGAGACTGACTTACCCACAATCATTACAATTCCAGATTATATTATATTCTAGGAGGATTTTTATAGTATATTAACTCTAAGAGCATTCACAATATACTTGCCATAGTCTATCTCCCAGGACAAACCCATCCTAGGCCTAAAGGGCAAACAGTCTGTTTTTAGGCCTGTTTTGTTTCTTTGTACCAGTTTTTCATTCAGCAGAATAAATTCACCAAGATAAATGAAATTCTTCCTCATTCAGATGAGCTTTACCTTCCCCCTGTGTGTTCCACTTGGGAAGAATTTCAGAAATAAAGACTCATGATCCAGCAAACTGCAAAACAGGGGAAGTTACAGTCAAGGAAATTTAGTACCTACAAAATATCCCTACATTCAACCAGTTTTCTCTTTTCAAACAGTTTCATTCCTTTCCCTTAGGGACCCAGAGGAGCCACAGACAATTTCTACTCATTTACCCAACTGCAATCCATTAAGAAGACCACTGTAACTCTCCCATGGTTACCAGCAGTATTAGTTTCCCTAATTAGTCGCAGAGGTGCCCTTGTTAATGCACTAGTACAATACATTACTGCTTAGATGTAGGTTGATTTTAAGGATAGGATCTGAAACAGGCTGTGGGTTTTAGAGGGAGCAGTTATGAAGCCACTAGCCTGCTGAAAAAACAAGGCACTACTGATACATTGGTTATCTGCAAAATCTCATACCTTGCAACCCCAGTGAAGACAGTGCTATGGTATGTAGCAACTGATGGGTTTCTCTTTGCAAAATGGGGATGTTTTACTGGGTTTTCATATATATCACACCCACAGTATCTCACTTTAAGTAACTCATTTCACCTTCTGCTTTGGGTTAGAACATCCGAAAACATTTTAAAGACATCCCATATTGTTTTCAGAAACTCATAGTTACGCTTTTCACCCATTTTCCCTCCCCTGCTGATGTTCTATAAGATAAGGTATGAAATCTTTCCTATTGTCACAGTTCTATACTCAGAAATGTATTTTAAGTGTTCCATTGATCACCATTTCCTGTTGAAGGAGGTAATGCCTGCTTGCACCATTTGCATTCAAAACAAGCAGAGCTACAAGGACAGAGAGATTTATTCACACACACCATTACTTCAGCCAGATGTCATTTCGAAAATTGCTGTAATTTGTGGCATTTAGATTGAAATTACCAACAACCCAAAAAAAAATCATAAGCCCTTAGGGTGTGGAAATTCCCTGGATTTCCAGGAAAAGTTAGAGGAAAAAGGAGATCCCTACTTAGGAAGAGGAGTTAATTTCACAGTGTCTTTTTTGACTTCTGTTGCAGATCATTCTCAAAGACAATATTTACCCAGTGCCTGTGGATCAGATAAGCATGGGGGATAATGGATATACAAATATTAAATGTGCACAACTACAAAAAAACCCCACAACCCTCACATGAAAATTTGGCAACTGAATGCTTAAATTAACATTAGCATATTCAAATCAGGGCTTTTGTGAGCAAGCCTGCTATCTTCAGCTTCTGTTTCACAAAGAATAACAAAAGTGGGTATTTTCTTAGAGCAGAGGAAGGCATTTTGAATAACATTATGAAATTGAAAGGCGTGTTTCCTAAACAAACACACCAGCATGGCAAGTGGTGGTCTTTCCTTCACCCAGTATCCTTTACTACTTATAAGTATTAATGTTACTGTGGGAGATAAAGGTATCTAGAAGGCACTTCATAATTTCAGCTCTACTGACACCCCTATTGACAGACGTTTCTAATATAGATAAGAAAGATGGAGCGGATATTAAAGCAGCACTTTGCCCCATCTATTCTTTGTTGTCCTAGCAGAGATTTACCTCGAGCACTTTCTCCACATCATGGAACTGGGGTCAGTTATTGCAGATGCCACTGCAATCTGCCTGAGAGGAAAAGGCATAGGTGTGTGTTAGCGCTCCCCATCAGGGAGAGATCTTATACAGTGCGTAAATGGGGAGTTCATGCAGTGCAGGGGACAACTGGAGAAAAGAGGGAAGGACAGAATTATTCATTGCTCGATATGTAAATACAGGACAATTTTAAATTTCTCAAATTATGTGTTTTCATTCATATACAGACTGATCCTTGCCTTCAGATATGCAATGTTTAAAAGCAATGTATTGAAGGTGAAGAGGGGAATTCTTTCATAGTTTTTAGCGGCTTTCTGTGGCATCACATTATTTTTAAATGATAACCTAAGCCCCCGTGTAACACACTTAAACCTGTGAGCAAAAGCTTGTGTTTCTTCTTACTATCGTGTATATTTAGCTCCAGAATCCCCAGTGACTCGGATCCCGGAGGCTGGAACCAGGTTAGTTTGCTTTCTTGGCTGGCCATTAGATGGCAGACAACTGAACGGCCACTGCAGTGCACTATGCCCTTGAGTTGATGAAATAAGCAGGAAAACGCTGCCTCTCGCTAAATTAGCTCACTTGTCATACACTATCCACAAAGCACACAGCATCTCAAATGCCTTCAAAGTCCCTTTCCTTCTTTTTACTACCAAATCATGCATTGCAGCAACTCAAACCCTGCAATAAACACATAACAGCCATTCCTTCCTATTTCCGTGTCAGTCAGTCGCACTCAACTTTAAGCAGAAAGCATCACCCTAGGTTCCATCCCCTACCATTTCAGAATTAATCTCTGCAATGAAGTAGTTGGTCTCATCTAAATTACTACTTATTTCCCCGTGGCAGGATTTCTTAACAGTATGAGAAAATGCCTGACATTCCTCTCCTACTAAAGAGCTGTTTAAGCAAAGGAATATAACTGCACATTCCGCCTCCTTTTTTGAATCAGCATTGCACTATTTGCAAGGGGATTTAACTACCTGTTTTTCAGAAATCAGTGATAGCATCTACACTCACCTGCTGACATTGGGAGAACATTTGCAATGCACAAAACCAAACATAAGCATGGAAACACATCTTATAAACACAATCCATTTCTGTTCTTCAGATATGGCAATATGAAAACCCACTTCTTGGTGTAATTGCATTGATAATCTTTGAAGAATGACAAAAGAGTAATGGAAAAGCACTGCCCTCAGTCACATCAACAATAGGAAATTTCCATCTACCGAAACTTGGAGGTGTGATTGGTAGCATGACTTTCTCACTGGTGACACACCTGTGAACATATGCATCAACAGCACTAAAGGCCTTCCCAATATAAGCTATGAAAATCATGTTTTATACACATCTGGATTACCTGTGGCCTCTGACCCATATAAATGGCATCCAATCAAACCAAAGCCCCCCACTCTTGCCCACTTCATGCTTGCACAGCCTTTCACTGAGAGCTTCTAAACAGAAGGTCTGCGTACATGAAAGGTGCTTTAAGATAAGTCAGAATCAGGTTTGTGTGTGCTTTTTCAGAAGTCCAACCCCATGATGTGTTTGAATAATGTTAGCATAAAGCACAGACAAGTGTAAGTTAATGAGATACATTTAGAGTGGGGATAATGCACATATTGCATGCAGTATATTCCTATGTGTCAGCACTGAAAGCAACACCAGCATTAGCAGATGCGGTCAGGGTAAAGTGCCTATAGGAGAAACTTTACAAAAGACATAGGAGGCATTGTAAAAGTCAGTGATTTACAGAATGACAACAACTATTATCAACTGACATCAACATAATCTGTTAGTCATCCATGAGCTGTATCCCACCTAACAATAAGCTTTCAAAACATCTTCTTAAAAAGCCCATGAACCTTGCAATCCTCCTAAATTCAGAAAAAAGAAATGAATGTTTATATGCTGTTACCTGAAGCATGGAGGGGCATGCTTCAAGTAACACAAAAGGCATAAAACCTGTAACTTTAAAATTGCAAGAGGAGAAGCCCATCATAATACTTTGTAAAAAACTCTTCAGTTATGCCTCTGCAATCTAATTTCTCCTAATTCAATTATTTCAAAAGACATTGGACTATAGAAATCTACATTGGTTCACCATGTCCAGGCCAAACAATATTCCTAGTTTAATTCTGAAGCTTCAATTGAGCCCAGTTGGAAGCCTTAAAACTTTTCTACAGCATTAGTATGCATGTGCATGTCTTATCACTCCTGTTACAAAACTGCTTTTCTAGTGACTCAAAAGATCTCAGCTGGATATTCATGTATAATTATTTTCACATAGTCATCTTCTGACTGGGAGAATTTACACTGGCCTGTCACGGGAAATAATTGCTGTAAATTATGTTTGGCTGATGTTTTACACAAGAAATGAACAAATGCTCAAAGGTCACATGATGGATAAGTCCAGTTAAAGTCTTTCAAAACCCATCTTAGCTCTAGACTACACATGGCTGATTTAACAACATTCTGATGATGGAGTGGGGGAGTCCCTGAAGGTCCACCAAGAAAAATGCACCCTCCTACTGCAGAGCATGTTTCCATCCATGTATCTGAATTATTAAATCAGCTATCACTGTTCTAAAGTAAATGTTCTCAACTTCTCTTTCTACAGCATCCATACTGGTGGATGTATTTCCTCTTAGACACTGGCTGAGTTGTCCACTTCATTTCTACCTTTATAACTTGAATTGTTCCTCACATTAATACATTCAATTGTCCTTGCTACATCATTGTGGTGCATTTAGTTCAGATTTTGCTTCCTGTCTTTTTAGAGCATTTGGCTTTGGCTATTTACAGGTTTGACTACATAGCAGAATGTGAAAAAAAGGAAAAATGAAGAAAAAAGATCTCCACACAGGAAAACACAGTAAAAATAGAACAGGTAATTGTCAATACATCAACTAAGTCCTTTTCAACAAGTTCCTTTAGCACAGACATGACAAATAAAACCAATATTATCCATTAGGTATAGAACTTCTGAGAATGGCTCACCCCATCAGGAACAGTCACCGTCTCTGACCCAAAGAGTCTATATGAACACACCTCTTTCTGCTCCATTAAGACGGATCCCAGAGAGCACAACATTCCCAGCTCCCCTGACACATAAGAATTAGTATAGGACTTTTCCCAGCACTCTCTTGCCTGTCATCCTTGTTACCTCGTAACACAAGCTCAAACTACTCAGCTCTGTAAATGCAAACCACAACTAGAGCAGCAGTACCAATGGCTGTGCAGATGCAGCCAACAGGGAAACATCCTCAAAGTTGTGCTATTGATGTGCATGGAAAAAATGTAGTTAAATGCCTCTGAGCATCCAGCTGTGTGTCTGGTTCTCTCCTGCTTCTTTCCAATGGACCAATATTTTCCAAGGCCAGATTGAACGGAGCTTGGAGCAACCTGGTCTAGTGGAAGGTGTTCCTGCCCATGGGAAGAGGTTGGACCTGGATGACCTTTAGTCTCTTCCAGTCCAAACCAGTCTGTGGTTCTATGGTCAGTGTTTTCACTCCTAAAGCACTGAGTATAACTAACAGGTTATCTTCCTAAACACTGTGCAGCCTTCTGAATCTCAGGTTCATGACAAAATGATGGTATCTCTTGAAGTGTAATCATCTGTGTGATTACAGAGCTTTTATGTAGGATGTGCATTATGCAAAACCAGGTATAATGAAGGTAGTTGACCAGACTTTAAAGGCTGCCGGAAAACACTGTGCTTTAAATGTAACTGTTGTGACTTCCTCTTGCCCTGCAGTTGCCCAAGCCACCGTTGCTGACCATCTTCTCATTAAACTCAAAGAAAATTTGGTGTCTGACTTCATCAGGGGCTGCCCCAAGCCGTAACGGCTTGAGGGAAAAGGCTTTTAACTACTGCTTTTTCCTTAAATTAAAATAACAAAAGCATCTCAAACACCCAGGAATTTTTATTTTGGACTGCTTTTAAAAAATGAAAAGGAACTTGGAGGAATGTTAATTAGCCTTAGAGCTAATTAATTAGAGACTTGCAAGGCAATTTCAGCTTGGTATGGCTTGAAATACATGCTCTATAAACACAGGAGGAATTAAGTTTCTGACGCAAACAACAGATAATTTACACTTACCACTCTTGTTGCAGGAATAAATAAGAGGGACACAAACTCTTATTTTTCTTAGTTAATTGATATTACTCTGATAACTGTTTCCATGACCACCATCTGTGCACTTTTCCATGCCTTTGGCTTCTGGTAGCCTTCAAGGCACTAAAGTCATCTCACTTTGGAGCAGGTAGAGCCCACCCAAAATTCTCTTTAGAAATCACTATGCCTTTAAAAAAAAAACATGCAGTTTTGTTGCCATGCCAATCATCGTGCCTTTGGATCATCCCAATGAGTAATCGCACCTATTATGACTTTTAAACTTGACAGATGTCAGCTAAGCATCATATTGAGAAGATAATCATGTGTAACTTATGCTGCAACTAAGTAAATTGCAGTAAACAAGCAGCAAAAGTCACTGTCAGTAAACAGAGCAGACGACAACTCTAAAACAAGGTCTGTGGTTTCCAAACTGGCTGCATTTCATTTTAATCCTTCAGAAGAAGTAGCACAGAATAGACCTTTGTTAGTGTGTCTCATACTTCTTCTTATGGATCATTAATTATAGTTCTAAAAAAAATAATATCATTCTGAATTGAATTGGCTGAATAATTCATAACAGTTACACTTGTCTGTGAGTGTTGTCTGCAAGTAGATCAGGATCTTCCTAGCTGTACTCATTATTTTAAATTATTTGCCAAATACCTCCTACAGATAATTCTTGATCTGTAGTTATTTTGGAGCTGCTAGTTACAAATATTTGAGATTTATACGCTGGGAATTCACAGCTTGATATTTGGTCAAAACCATACATACATCTAGTAATTTATCTGTGTATGCAATTATCATGCTTGCAGAATCACTCAGGCATGCTCATGTAAACAGTGACCTGAATTAATAAGACTTTGTGCCATGAACCTTCAGCACTGACTGTAAGTGTATCCATCAGGCACAAGCCATGTTATCTCCTGGAGTCAAGATCCTTCTGCTCTGTGGATATACAAAAAGAGAGCAAAGATCTTCTTGCCTGGGAAAGTGTCACATAGCAGAAACAGATGGTAGGAACAATACAGAAACAGCATCACAAAGCACAGCATGCAGGGACAATCAGTTTGGGAATGAATTTCCAGAGATGAGAAAAGGAGGTGAACTGAAATGACTGAATCCCACCTATTCATGCATGAGGCAGTAAACTAAATGACTGAAATGGAGACAAACTGTCAGATGAAATACCAGTATGAAATCCTCAGTAAAATAATACAGCCAACTTGGCAAAATCTGGTGTGTTCCAGATGTGGATTGTTCAAAGACTGTTTATGCAGACAACATCCAAATATTGAAGTATTTAGTGAGAGAGAATCTGATAGCAGAAGCTCCACTATAAACCCATCTTCCACCATGGAAGCCACTGGAATTACCCTACATTTACTACAGCATGAAGGAGATGAACATGTTTCTGAGTGAGAGATTCTGCTCTGTGACGATCTTTAAGAAACCAGAATTCCTTAGACATATTTCTCAGGATTACTGCAATTAAAACTGTGATCAATCTTTCACATGTATTTGGGTTCAAACAACCCATTCTGCTCTAGTTCAGTACGAAGCCTGCTCTCAGGGCAGCATTAGGAACAAAGGTTCTTGCTACTCTGAAGCCAAGGTCTCAGAAGTATAACCTGAACCATATGTAAATACAGGGCTGAAAATCATCACAGAAATGTCTTCTATTTCTCCTGCCCAGAAAGAAGATTGAAAGGAAGGTGGTAACAGGAGCCTAAAAAGCAAAAGGCAGTAGAGAAATAGATTCCCATAGTAGAAAAAGGAATCCAAGTTATCTTGACATGGCTCTGAACGTAGACAATTGTACTTTAGAGGGATCAATACACCCAGATAACCAGTGTAGCTTATGTCTTTCACTAAATGGATCAGCAAGCTCTTTGAAATAAGGCACAATTGTTTCTAGCATTGTTACCATTGAAAGAAACATCCCCTGTACGTGAAGTCAGAAAGTTACACCTTTTGTAAGGGAAAATCCAAATCATCTTTTTACATATATTAACAAGACCTTAGATTAAACGCAGAATGAGTCCCACTAGGAAAAACATTGATCTGTACAGATATTTTTTATTGTTTTATTAGGTACAGAATACTAAATGGGCTGTCATCCATGTAACTGCTTGTGCATCATTTGCCAGATGTTGTTTGTGTGTCTATGGCTATGTAGTGATATTAAAATGTATGAAACTCTTTATTTTTGCTGGCTGCTCAGCAGTACCACAGCCTCCACTGAGCATCCTGGCCTGATGCAGGCTTACAGCAAGATACAGTTAAGCAAACATTAGCTGCAGTTTTCACTTCTTCATTGACCTACAGAACAAGTCAATTAGTGGCTTAATATTACTCAGGCATTCATTAAAGCTTGAAGCAGGAGGAATTTCATCTGCTTGATTCTTGCAGTTGAAGAGTGTCCAGGGAGAGTATTTACAGTTGGTGGGTTGTGACCACCTACTTTTGGAAGAAAACCAGAGATCTTTTCTGCAGTAAACAGTGTGTTACTCTGATAAGTATTTACACTGAGTCAAAATATAGAGATATTTCCCTATTATGTGAGTTTCTCAGTGGCCAAGTTTTACAGCGGTCTGAGAGAGGTGCTACTTCTGTTAGCACCTGCCTCATTTAGTGTATTACATTTTGACAACTCCTGGCTCTGTGGTATCATTTTCTGTTGTCCACCCCATTATCTGATGGTCTATTAACAGCACTTAGGTAAGAAAACTGTGTTGAGCGGTAGCTGGGTAA
This sequence comes from Melopsittacus undulatus, assembly GCF_012275295.1. NCBI lineage: Eukaryota > Metazoa > Chordata > Aves > Psittaciformes > Psittaculidae > Melopsittacus > Melopsittacus undulatus. Next base: position 97,251,029 of record NC_047557.1, read on the forward strand.
TAACAGTCAATAGTTATGTTTCCTTTTAATAATTAAAATAGGAAACATTTTGTTCTCTGGTATTATTAAAATGTTATGTGTTCACATTGATTCAGTTCTGTCCATCAACAGTCACTTCCATTTGTATTTCTGTACCATGTCTGAGAGATGCCTCAACACTCCATATGTGATACATATCCACAGATTCAAATATGTCAGGAGCATGAAGGACTTCTCATCAGAGATTAGCCCAGACACTAACTGCAACAATTGTAAATCATCTTGATAGGGAAAGCCTGGAAAGTACATTTAGGAGTATGCTAAGTAAACCAGAATGGGCCAAATGCATCCCATCTGCAGCCCTCATCTCCATATCTACTGTTGCTGCTCAGCTCCTCCAGCTCTGCCAATCTGGACCCTGCTGCTTCTCTCTCTTGCCAGGCAGGCATTAAGTACTGATTTTTGGAGTACATCTTAAGAAATGCCTGTGCTGTTATGTGCCCAGTCGCTGTGAATGCATACAGATAATTAACTGCCTAGCAGATCTAACATGTAGCTGCTCTAGTTTGTACGTACAAATGGTCTCATCCAAAGTTTTTGTGTGGTGATCCCGTTCCAGGTCACAACTCCAGCACAAGAACCTCATGCTTTTGGTCTCTTGCAAAGAAAGAACAGAAACAGAAGGTGAAGAAACATCCACTATTGAACTCAATAGAGCTATGATGATTTATACCCCCTGAAAATCAGCTCCTTAATCTACAAAAGCAGTCTGTCAAAGGGAAGCCTGGGCAGCTGGAATGAATACAGCTGTGTAACAGCCATGCTGATTCATTTTCGCTCAGGCATCATTTGCAAAAGCAGCTGGCAACAGCTCCGGTTCTCACCCCAGTATTGATTGTGGTGGTTGCTGATGGATGAAGCAGAACACAAGTTAATTATCAGATTCCAGGTTAAGTTCGCCTGACTGGCATTTAGAGGAAACTTTATCTTGATGTGTAAACTCAAGGAATATTTTAAGGAAGAGAGATGAAGAAAAGTAAACACAGATCTCAAAGACTGCAGCCAGTGGGTTTGCCTTCTTACACATGCAGCCCACAGTCTGAAACCTGCAGACAGCTTTAACTCCACAGTTAAAACCAGCATATGGAAAAAGATACTGCAAAAAGCAACTGTATTGATGATATATAGTCCTCTGGCTAACTGTTATCAAGCACAGAGGGTCTTATCTTCAGGTGATTTCTTCATGGCACTATCTTTACAGAACAGTAGAAAGTATGAAATAGCTGTCATGATAAGAGCACAAATATCCGGACTTTGTTCCCTCTTTCTAATGGATGACCCAATACAGGTAACAGTGGGTAAGGAAAATTAATGTCTCAAGAAGGAATTAATAAGGCACTTTCATGATGTGAGGAAATGACTGTGGGTCCTTTCAGTTATACACACCCAACCAAAATGCCTGTGTCTCCCATATGTTATGGATTGAGGTTACTGCTCCATGAGCACTGATGACTTCACCTCTGAGAACACAATGGGTCTTTAATACCAGTGGAAAGAACAGCACAGACCAGCACAGCAGGACAATAATGATCTGTAACAGTTCTATTACCTTTCACATTTATTTGGGAAAGATATGGCCATTTGCCCCTAAAATTTAGCCTAGGTTTTTCTTCCTCGATTCAATTCCAATACCATCCCCTCCAACACGGTACAGTTTCATAATGGTAACACTTCAGGCAAGTGAGATGCAAATCCAGACTTCCACAGGTAAAAGAGGTACCCAAACACAAGGTCCATCAGCCTGATTATGGCCTAGTCATCAGGCTACGGTAAGAGGAGGGGGCTATTGCCATGATGCCTGCAAGCTTTAGAAGAAGCAACATTTGTCATTGTATTTTGGGATGAGGCTAATCAAATCAGGGTGATACACGTTCTCTGAGAAAGTCACCCAGATCAGGCCTCTGTGTGACATGGATGGAGAGGCTGGAAATCTGGACCAGATGCTCAGTCTCATCAACACATTGTGATGTCTTGGAATATCAAAGGTTTTGAATGGCATTTTTGTGTCTTGTGGAGGACTTTACACAGAAAAATAGTTAGTTTGAGAGTTAAGAGAGCTAATTCCTGAGTCACAGAGTTAATTGCAGCCCAAAGGCTGACAAAATATGCAGGATGTACAAAAAGGGCACGAAATACACAGGCTGACAATCTTAGCCTGAACCGTTCCTGAGTGGTGGAGCTGAGAGTGGGACCAGCTGCATTAATTCATCCTTTCCTTTTGCTCTTCAAAGGAGAGTGTATCCACATACCCTTGCCATCCCACAGCCCAACTCTGCACCTTCTTTTGTTACTCTGCCTTCAGTGAAACCCTTCTTGGCCATACAGCACACACCACAAAGCAATCCTACCCAGCCTGTGCATAAGGGATTTTAACAACGACCTGTCCTCAGGCTGGAACACAAAAGGTTTCTCCTGAGCCCACAGCCCTGCTCCCACCAATAATCCCCTCCTCCATAATTTAATAAGCTTCCCAGCAGTGAGGTTCACCCTCCCCCAGCACACTATTCCCTTTCCCACTCCCCAGACAAGCTATGACAGCCGCAAAGAAGAGTTATTCCCCAGTGCATTGTTAAAGGCCCAACTCCCCAAGCCAAAGACAGGCTCAGTTAACATTAAAGTCTTTTCCCTTGCGAGCAATCTGAGCTGAGATTAAGGAATGAGCCCACACTGTCAACCTTAACCCTGATATGAGGCTGGTAACTAGGGCAACAGCTCCTGACAAATAACCCATGCCATGGTATTCTGTCTTCTTCCACTGCAACAGAAAATATGATAGGTAAGTGGATGGGTAAATAAAAAACAAACATCACCCACTCCTCTGGCTCATGTTTCAGACCTGGAGTTTGCTGACAACCATGACTAGTTATTTATTAATGCTGACATTAATGCAAAAAGATCATCTTTTTCACTCTCTGAATGGCATGCACCATATGATAGTGTGCTCCATTCTTGTTCGGACTCCAGCGTAATTATTTGCAGGAGGTAGCACAAAATAATCTTCCCAATATTAGACTCAAGCTGCTTGTCTGGTTTAGCTTGATCTTTATTTATAGAGTCTGAGCTTTTTGTATGCAGAGTAGGACATAGTGACCTACTCTGGCTCAGTTATATAATAGTTTCAAAGCAGACTTAGCATAAATTGACCCTAATCTGATCTTGAATTGTAACACATTATAATTCCAAAAATAAATCAGGATTTATCTGACCCTGTGCAATTAATTTATTTTCAGAATTGGAAATTACCAAAGACTGATAAATCTAAACGTTATTCAGTAATTCCTTAAACTTTTTTAAAAGTCCCTCATAAACTGTGAATATTACAAAAATTGACTAATATGTTATCATACCACACAGCTCAGGTAATACACTTAGCTCAGCTCTAGAGTCAGTTTCCAAATGCAAATACTATATTCACAGAAAACAAATTTAAAGACAAGATTTCCATGTGGTTTTGGCAGCATACCCTTAAAATTCACCCAGCCAAATGTTCAAGGAGATGGAAACCTGTCATACATTGAAGTACTCAGGTAGCACCCTTTCGCCATCAGTATTCAAGCATCTAAATTTACAACTCCATCCCCACAAACACTTGAGGGTGCAAGCACCTTCCACGGGCACCTTTACTGTGCATTTCAGTTGTACTCATGGAAAGACAATACAGAAGAGGTATAAACATGGCTTATAAAATTAATTTTCAAACCTGAGTCAGTATTTACAGGTATTTTTACAACACTGGCTTAACTTGCTGATGAATAACACCTGTATGAAAACACAGAGACATGTTTGGAGAGGTTTTTAACAACTTGGAACAATAACTCTCTGCCAAACAACTGATTTAAAGGATCTTAGTACCAATGGAAAAGAGGTCCATTGCATCCTTCCTTTATATCAGCATTAACTAATTAATCAGCTAAACTGACCATGCATGCTATTAGAATTCAGCCTTTCTAAAATAGCATAGCTTAGGTTCACAGTGATTTCTTCTAAGGTAGTAGTTATGCTAATTGATAGTAATTATTTGCATGGTAAAAAAGGCTCCAGTCCCGCACACTGCCCTGGTGTGAGCAAATAATTCTTCGTAGGCAGTTACTGCTTAAGTCTTGCACAGATCAGATTGTGCAGAGGGTAACTAACTGACATTCATCTTTACTATCAGTGGGTAACACACAGATGGGCTTTGGCATTTTGCAGCAGCAGTAAGTGTGCATGGTTTCAAGTGCAGCTATTAAGGTCCATATGGATAGTCGTTGCTTTATGCAGGTTACAAAGCATTTATGGACAATTAGAAGCCACCTTTTGAGATGCTTTTCCATTCCTCTATATATCACATTAGTCACTGTGTATTTGTTGAGTAGCATACAGCCTCCTGCTTATCTACAGTATTTAGAATATGTCACTTTGCTGTGCATGAGGGGAGGGAACAACTTTTCCTATTCCTAAAAAACTGTTTAAACTATGTTTGTTTGATGTCTTTTGCAAATGTACGTTTTGTTTGTGCATCAGGTGGTTGATTCTTAACAACAAAACTCTTGACTCAAGGCCTTCAGAATGCAGACAGTGCTCATTTTCTGTGCAGGTTTGTGTGAATAACAGAACACCATTTAGAAGGGTATTCTCCTTCAGACTCCTTGGCAGCTTGGTTCTGGACAAAAATACCTCTCTGGACACTGGCAGGATGTTATCACATGGAGACACAGCATCTGATCTTGCTGTGATACCCACAGAGAGTTCCAAAACAGAGTTCCTTACAGCCTTCCAAAGCATTACCTAACTTGCATTTTTCCTGGTACAGATTCAGGGTTGGGTTTGCTTGTTTGGATGAGGTTTCAAGGACAATGTACAGGGAAGGAAAAGGTCTTATTTTTTGCTGTTGTGTTTTTTCCATTCTCTTTGAGCCCTCCATAGATGTCCCTTTCTTTGCAGAGGAGACAGAGCAAGAGATCTCACCAGGGCTGCAGGTTAGAGGAAGACAGCTTCTCCCACAGGAAGCCTCAGCCATACTACTAGCACCAGCTTTGTCTCTGCAGCTGCTTCCCTCCCTCTATCACAGCCTTAAAGCCATGCCCAAATCCCAGTCCATGCACCAGACATGAGATATTTCACAGAATCATAGAATGGTTTGGGTTGGAAGGGACCTGAAAGATCATCCAGTTCCAACACCCTGCCATGGGCAGGGGCAATATTTAACACCTCCTATTGATATGTTAATACTTAACATCTCCTACTTTGACCTTCCCATGGCACACAAAAGCTTTGACACTATGATGATGGTCTTATCTTCACCCCTGACTCAAAAGAAACTCAGGTTTGGGGTAAATCCTTGCTGCATTCCTCTGTTTCTACATGTAGTCTCTGAGCAAAATAGATAGAAGTAAGGCTGTAGGACACAACTTTAAAACAAAATTAAGTCTTACTGCGTCAGTTGCATTCTCATTAATGTGTTTTAATAGGCACCAGTATTTCATTTCTTCAGAAATTATCTTTCTAAAGACACTTGTGTTTGCAAGCAGACGTTATTTTTGGCACACCATATGCACTATGAGGGGAAGACTCTATTGTATGCTGCTTTATCTGAGACTGGATAAGGGGTGATAGGAGTGAATTGCTCTAATTCCAGAAGAGATTGGATTACAGATGCTTGTCATGAAGGCAAATAAAAAGTAAAAATGGTGAGTACTTCTTCTGAGATTTTAAAAAATAAAAATTAAAGCCTCCTTTAATTGAAAAAAGCCTTTGCTCTGAATAAATACAGTTATTCTTTACCCATAACACAAAATGCCTAATTGAATGTGCACTAATGCGCTTAAAATAGTTCATCTTGCCATTCATTTTTCTTTTTATTTACTATCACCATCTAGCACTTTAATTAAGAGTTGAAGAAATTGTAAGGAAAAAAAAGAATCATTCCCAAAATATGCCTTCAAAGAGATTTTTCAAATTATACAGGAACAATACAAAGATAAATTGAAGTGAGAGGCAAAAAACTTGTATGTGTGTGAATCCCCAGTAATAATTCTGTGTTGACAGCATATTTGTTTTCAGAATGGTTAAGGAGCAATTACTACTCAAAGGCAGGTAACAAAGTTGTGAGAATATAGCAAAACACTCTGAGGTAAGGAAAAGCAGTTTACTGTTGCAGGCATTTACCAAGAAAACACAAAAAACAGTCAAGCAAAAACCTATACAAACAAATAGTAATAAACTTCAAATCCCACCAAAATAAGTTAGATAATCACAGCCTGCAGAACTGTAGAGTGCAGGAATGAAACTTTCCAGAGGCACAATTACTGAAGAAGTTTGAAATAGCACATTTTAAAAGTCAGGTTTTAAGGCTATCTAAAACTGGACCCCTACTGAGTACTTACAACTCTACCTGAGATAAATTTTATGATATAGATGCTTGGGGAGTTTCTGCACAGACCCTCCAGCTCCACAATAAAATGAAGGCTCCAAGATTAACAATGTGCCAAGAACATCCGTACCCAGCCCAAGCTGACGTGGTATCAAGTAGGCTCTCAGATATTGTGATGTCCTGAAGAGGTTTTCTTGACTTAAAATACACTTTTATTTCAAAATCAAAATTCAGGAGGCAAAAGCTATCTCTCCTTTATTTCCTGCTTATAAGATTTGAAGTCATGGCTTAAACGCAAGCCATCTGAAGTCAAGAAATCAACACCTCTGAAGAAACCACAAAGGACTTAATACACCAAGCATTTAAAAACTTGCCTTTAATGACAGCACCTGGGTGGTTTCTTTATAGAAGCCCCCATATAACTGGCAAATCAGTTCCAGAAATGCTTTGCATATAGCATTTTGTCTAGTCTTGCTAATGATGCCTGGATTATAAACATCCTTGGGACACAGCCTAGGTCCCACCTCATAGCTTTGCATGCCATTCAGGAAAAGTGCACCAGGAGCTTTTGCTTGATTAGATCCCAGGGTACTGCTATAACTCAAATATTTATTAAAGAAATACATCTGAAATCAGTGAGACTACATTGTACCTATCCCCCACAGTCTTGCAGTCTTCAGACAACATGCCTAGACCTGCCTTCCTAAAATAGTTACATCAGTCATTAAAAGAATAAAACACGAGAAAGAGAATCCACAAGAGAGCTGAGCCAGGTAGCGAAGCAACCACCAAATCCAAGGGAAACATCTTCATTTTAATTACAAACACACTCTGAACCTCCACTCAGTACAGTTTAGAGCTCTGGGGAGGGTTCACATTCTGACCCTTTCCTGCTCTGTGCACAGATAAACTGGTTTAAGGTCTGGCGGTGAGCAACAGCCATGGCTTCCTCACCTACCTCATGCTGCAGGAGGGCAGGGGTCAGCTACTGGAGCAACATGAGCAAATCCCTGCTTTCCACCACTTGCTCCATGGCTCACTCTGAACAGTGTAGGTCCATGTCATGGGTTCAGCTGTGGCAGTCATTTTTCTCCTTCTTGTAGCTGGTGCAGTGCTGTGTTTTGACTTCTGGGCTGGGAACAGTTGCTTGATAGCGAGCATGTTTTGAGGGTGTTTTTGTTCAAGGTTTTTTCTGAGCACGTGCTCCAGCCAGGTCGAGGAGGGGAGGCCGGGAGGAAGGAGAGACAGGACACCTGACCCAGGCTAGCCAATGAGGTATTCCATACCATAGCACGTGATGCCCAGGATGCAACTGGGAGAGGGAGCTGGAAGGGTGGAGCTCTGGAGGAAAATGGAGGAGGGAGCATGTGGTGCTCGGCCGGGCAGGGTGGAGTGAGTTATGGGTTGGTGGCTGGTGGGGTGTTGTATTTTTTTCACTTGTTATTGGCTGTATCATTATTATTGTGTTATGCCTTAGCTATTAAACCGTTCTTATCTCAATCCATGGGGGCTACATTCCTTGGATTCTCCTTCCTAACTCTCCGGGAGTTGGGGGACTTGGTTTAAACCACGACAGTCCAGTGTGCAGGGTGAGGGATCTCCATCCAGATGCTGGTCCCACCACCACTCCCCACCAGAGAAGGAACTTTCACCTAAGGCAGCCTCCCCACAAGTTCCTCTGTCCTTACCTTTAAGAGAACAAGATTAAATTGTTCCCATAAAGGTAACATACCTTTATGTATGTAAATACCTTTATGCATGTAAACATACCTTTATGCATGTAAAGGTAACATACACTTGAGATGTCTTTTTTCCAGCCTGCCAGCATAGCTTTACTGTTCCCTACCTTCTCCTTTCCCAGCATATCAGCTTCCTAAAGGACCCATCTTCCTCTATACCTACCCAGTAACAAGAGTATTCATACTGCAGGTCCTCACTAACTACCCCAGTTACCTAAACAGCACCTGACAATCAGGTTAGGTGGAAAAAAAAATATCAAGGAACCAACCACTTTTCTATAAAACTATGTAGCAAATAAAAGAATGCCAAAATATTGACCAACAAATTATCTTCTATTCTGTATTTTTAGTTTACTTTTTACCTGATGATCTCAAATTTGTTGATGAACAGAGAAGTGCAAGCACAATGCTTTTGAAGCATCATTATCATTTTAAGACTTACAATTCCTTAAAAGACATTTACTTTTCACTACTGATAGCAATCACAGCCTATAAATAGCACTGAGAGAAGGGAAAAAATCCTTTTCTCAACAAAATAGGAAGGTGCCTTCAATTCATCATTTTCACCTGAAAATTACTACATAATCTCTTTCTAAAATATAAACTACCTAACTATAAACTGCTCATACCTTCACTATAAACTTCCCTTTCCCTGGCCAGGTCTCTGTGCCAGAACTATGAAGAAAATCAGGACTGCAGTGCACACTGTGAGCCTTTGCCCTAGCTTGCGGATAGCACAATAATGCAGCAAGTCCATGGCAAAAATACTTCCCACCTTTGCAACAGAGTAAGGACCTCAGATTCCACTCATCTTCATTAGTTGTTACTCTCTTAAATTATCCAGATTTGGGTTTTTTTTCTTTAACCAAGGCACATTGATTTAGCAGCAAATAGCCACTACTTTAAAAGTACTGGGCAATGGTGCAAATGGCAGAAACCTCTCCATGCAGTCTGGATCAGAAACTGATGCCTCACAGACACAGCAAGTAGGACCTTTAGCACCTGTCTGCCTACACAATTCAGTACGTATGGAAACCAAGCTGAGCAGTAGCAACACGTTTGTGAACAACTTTGCTTCCCTCCAGTCTGTGTTTGGAGTGTGTTTTTTTCCCTGCAGGGCTTCTTGTGGGAGCCAATTCAGTTTCTCTGAGTAGATTTCAAGTGTCATTTTCAGGAGAGAAAAATAATTTGTGTTGTACATTTCTTCAAGCTTCATAAGCATTACCAGCTCCGTATAACATTAGTCATATCCTTACAGTCCAGCAGTGCTATAATCACTGCTCTACTATGCAAACACTATCACTCATGTTTAGACTTTAACTAACTCTTTTCTCAATGCACTCAGCCTGTTAGAAATCTTGCTTGACAGCCCTTTGATATCTACGCAGTGTATTTTCAAGTCCTCAGCAACAAAACTGAAGCATATACAATCTTTCATGATGTTGAACCTTATCCAATTGAAGGGCTGAGTTTAGACTTCAATTATTTATGAACTATTATTTTCCCGAGCTTATCAAATAATTTCACCTAAACAGAAGAATAGCTTTTACCACGCAAGACAGTGCAATATTTTATAATCCTTCTTGACAACCTGCTCCCATAGGCAGGGACAAATTGCTGTTCACGTGCCATTTAGATTTAAAATTGATAATGGACAATCAGAAGATAAACATCGATCTTGCAGACAAGTTATACCATACAGAAAACAGCAACAAAAATGTTTGGGTACAAGAAATGTCTTGATGCTCCAAAAGCAGTCTAGGGCAAATACAAAAAAGAGACATTAGTCTAAGTGAAGTTTCTCTATGAGAAGCTGTATGATGAGTGGTGCCCCTCAGGGGTCAGTTTTGGGACTGATTCTGTTCAACATCTTTGTTGGCAACGTGAACATTAGGATTGATGCACCCTCAGCAGGTTTGCCGATGACACCAAGCTGTGTGGTTCAGTTGATACATGAAAGGGAAGGAATGCCATCCAGAGGGACCTTGAAATGCTTGTGATGTGGCCAAAGCCAATCTCATGAAGTTCAACAATGCAAAGTGCAAGGTCCTACACCTGGGTTGGAGCAATTCCAGGCACAAATGCTGGCTGGGCAGAAACTGGATTGGGAGCAGTCCTGAGGAGAAGGACTTAGGCGTGTTGGTAGAGAAGCTCAGTGTGACCCAGGAACATGCACTTGCAACCCAGAAACCAGCCCCATCCCCAGCAGTGTGAGCATCAGGTTGATGATGGTGATTCTCCCATTCTGCTGTCCTCTGGGGAAACCCCCATGCAGTCCTGCATTCAGCTCTGGGGCAACAACATAGGAGGGATGTGGAGCTGATGGAGTGAGTCCAGAAGAGGGCCAGAAAGGCCCTCTGGGGTGAAGGCTCTAGGAAACCTGGAGAGAGATTTTGGACAAGGGTATTTAATGAGAGGACAAGGAGGAATGACTTTAAAATGACAGAGGGGAGACTGAGATGAACTTAGGCAGCTCTTCTCTCCTGTGTGGGTGGTGAGGCACTGGCACAGGGTGCCCAGGGAAGCTGTGGCTGCCCCATCCCTGGTAGTGCTCAAGGCCAGGGTGGACACAGGGTCTTGGAGCAACCTGCTCTAGTGGAAGGTGTCCCTGCCTGTGGCAGGGGATTGAAGCTGGATGAGCTTCAAGGTCCCTTCCAACCCAAACTGTTCTGTGATTTTATGATTCTATGATTCCATGAATCTATTATTCTATTATTCTATTCTAGCTATTGTAGATCCAATCTTTTGTGCAACGCCCATGTTGTCCCCTAAGAAAATTTACACACATATTTACTTGAAGGACAATGTTAACTGATCAAGTAAGTACAGCAGTGCCATGTACTATAATAACCACAAATAAAGCCCCTCAAAATCATTATATGAACTTAGAAATTCTGGGAATGTCTCTCTTTGACCTGACTCCTCATTGTGCAGTACGCATTTGCATTGGTTGAGTATTTTAGAGGCATCTCCATTTCCTTGACTTCAGGTGGACTTTGATCGCATGTTCACCCAGTTCAGTTGCTGTGTACATTAGCATCTTTACTTTCTTTTACAAATTACAGCCTTCATTTAGATTCCCAATTCACTACCGAACTCAGCTTTTCCAGCTATTACATACAGTTTGATCAGAGCCACTGGACCTAACCATCACGAATGAGTGACTGTAACTTAGTCCTCTTGTTCGCCTAATAATAAGAATCTGATAGGAATTAGTGAATTACCAAAAAGATATATGGCTGGTCAAGTTTTGTTCTGTGGCTGTAGATTATTTTTGTATAAACAGTCATCATATTTAAAGCTTCTTTATCCAGCTATAAAACTCTTTACTGAAGTAAAAATTCTTTTATTTAAAGGATGGGCTTCTACAAACAGCAGTATTTTATCATTTCTGACAGAAGTGTGGAAGCTCGCAGTACTGTAAAGCCAAAGATAGAAGAATACAACCTAATTCTAACAACACACAAAAATGGTTTTCACATTAAACCATCTTTTTTTCTTATTTATCCTTACCTTTGAGTTTTCCAAGGTTGCTTATCTGTTAGTTTACAGAAGTGTCACCTTGAGCGTGACAACTCATAGTACCACCATCCCTGTGAAGAATTTTTCTTTTTTCTTGTAAGATATTTTTCCACACAGTTTATGCTGATAAAAGAAATATTGTCATAGGCTGATAACCTCAAATATTTGCCTTGATGGAGCATTAACTACCTTTTATGGTATGAATAAGTATGGATAAATATGACCTCACTTTCTAATATATATAGCTGGCTTTGCGCAGAACTTCCTTTCTGGACCATTTTATAGTGAATAAAAATACATATTCACAATACTAGATTTAAAAAATACTGCAGTCAGTTGAAAACAGTTTATCAATGTAATTGGATTCTGAAGTCTAATGTACATTTCATCTGCAAAATTCTTGTCTCTTGACGTATCTATCATATATCTGAGTCCAATCTGCAAAGGCCTATGCATCTATATGCTCAAGTCCTCAAGCTATGTGAGCCCAGATGCATTCCTAAGGTCTGAGGAAGGTGAAAAGATCTTTGCAAGTCAAGCTCTAGTAGATTTAGGAGTGGCAGTTTAAAACATTATGTTTCTAGGTCTCTACCTCCTCCTCCTGCCAGAGGTTAATGTCAGCCAAATGGGATGCAGTTATGCTTGAGATGCTGCAGTTTATAGCCCAGTACTTTGAATAACTGTTGATGATAAGTGGATACCTGAAGTGGGATGGGTGGGACAACAGGAGTGACAGTTCTTTAAACCACTGCAGTTAAACCACCACAGCTGGAAGATTGCTGGCAATTGCATCTTTACCCACTGCTGAAGTTGGCCGTGCAAATCTAATTCATACGGGTAAATCCAGCAAATGCACTTCATGAATGCAACTTGTTACAGGCATTTTATTTTTATGTAATATAATTAAAATCTCAAAGTACTACATTTTTCTTTACTCCCAGGATTTTTAGCTCTGAGTTATTGCTTTGTATAACTAAATTTCAAACCAATCCACGTATCATTCCCCAGAACCACTGTACTCATCATACTGTGATGTTCTGTAGATATATTTAATGCCAAATTGTTGGGCTGGACTATAATGCTATTCCATTAAAAAACAAATTCATCTTGGGAAAGTGAACATCTAAAGAGATGTAAAGCCTAAACGCAAGGACTTGGATCCCATGTTGGCACTCTGCTTCGTAGTAAGAATCTATTTATATGCACTATGCTATGTTCACCAGGAGAATATTGGAAACACATTCTCAAATTAAAGTCTGAGTCAGAATAGCCTCTTGCTCAACCAAAAAACAAAAACAGCAACAATGACACAGAGACAGATTAAAATAGCTTAATTTGTGTCTGTAGGAAACATGTTTTCTTCTAATTTGTACTTTTAAAAAATTAAAATCATCTTATGAATGATTCATTTCAAATACAGTCACTGGTTGTTTTCATAAACATGGCATTATACATGGCAGGTCACCACTTCTGATTGCTGCTGCCCTCCTGCTCCACAATGCACTGAACACAGTCTTGTCTGCAGTTCTCTGCTGCAGCTTCCATCTTGGTCCATGTCAGACATCATAGCATCGGAAAATAGCTCAAGTTGGAAAGGACTCATAAGGATCAAGACTGTCGCTTCCAGTATCAAAGCTGCACATTTCCATAGTCTTCATCTTCAGTTCTGTAAGAAAGCCAGCTCCTCATAGCATCAAAACTAATAGGAAAGTTTGCCAGCACACAGGATGCAGACAAGTAGGCTTCATTTTGGAAAACCCGCCCTGTCCCTGACTAAGTGCAGAGACCAGAGCATCCTCCTGAGAGGTCTTTATTATCCTATGGCAGCTGAGGACAGCCTGCGCTGCCACCACACCAGAAAGACCTTCCCAAGACCCAGCTCCTTCTCTACTTCCAGTTGTGTTCAGGGAAACAGATGCAAACAGCCATCTGTGGCAACACCAGCACAACTCCCATGCAACTCCCGTGCACCTCTGTACCTCACCTGAAATACTGGCAAAACTTTATGGTAGGAGACATTCACTCTGCAGAGAGATAAATCCTTGCTCAGGAGCCCATTGCAGGTGTTAAGAGTGATGCTATTTGAGACTGACTGATTCCCTGCTTCCTTGGTTGCTTTTCTTACCCATGGCAACCTACAATCATAAAAAATGTGAGCATATGTATGCAACAGTGTAAGAATTATAGGATATTATATTGTTATAGGATATTAGAATACAAAGCAACATGAAAAATCATTTTTCGATTAAACACATACATAGAAATATTTTCCCTTAAGTGCTACTGACTGACTTTAAACTGCACCTGACCCCTATTAACCAGAGATATGTGCATTTGTAAACAGGATGCAGCCATATTAGCAGCTTTAGGAATGCATTAGCCATGTCTTATATATAAGAACTATTTAAGCCAACAGCATAGACATAACCGCATCTGTGCAGATGACCCATGTGACATGCCCAACTTTCACAACAAACTCAGAAAGATCTTTAGAGGGAGACATCCTTTTTTTTTGTCCCCATATGTAAAACCACTGATCTTATAGAATACTAAAGACTAGTGGGCAGGCCATAGGGTCAGAGCCCAGCTAGGGCAGGCACAGGTACAAGGCACAAGGAGACCTATCCATGCCAAAACACAGAGAAGACAAGAAGGCATGATCACACTTTGGACCTCATAGCAGCCTTCCATTATCCGAAGGGGGCCTACAGGGATGCTGGAGAGGGACTCTTCATCAGAGATTGTAAGAATAAGAAAGACAGTGATAGGTTTAAACTGAAACAGAAGTTCAGGTTAGATATAAGGAGGATCTTCACTGTGAGGGTGGTGATGCACTGGAATAGGTTGCCCAAATAAGTGGTAAATGCTCCATCCCTGTCAGTGTTAAGGCCAGGGTGGACAGAGCCTTGGGCTACATGGTCTAGGGTGAGGCATCCCTGCCCATGGCAGGGGGGTTGGAATGGGGTAATCTTAAGGTCTTTTCCAACCCAAGCCATTTTATGATGATTCTATGATTAAGAAACCCAAAACTACAGAGCCGAAGGGTAAGCAGAAAGCATGATGTGAAGCCAAGCGAAGGGCCAGGGAAGCCAGGGTGCATGTACAATGAGAAGGATTTGCATAAGAGATCAAAGACAGCCAGCAATGCCTGCACAGGGCAGTCTGAGGAGAAACCAGAAGCAAAACAGACAGTTACAGCTTCAGCCAAGGAACACATCCAACTGCCAAGAGCAACTGGAGGTATTCCCACATCTGACTGCTGGACGAACTACTCACGAGGAGACCCACAAGCTGCTGCTCTGGGTCCCTGGGGTCTGCACCCCAAGAGCTCTGCTGAATCCCATGGCAGAGCCTGGCTGCCCTGTGCCTGCAGAGCACTTCAGTGTGTCAACAACACAAGGCGTTTTTCCCCACAGTTTTCTGATGCCTTTTTCATCTGCTGTTATTTTCTTTTTGAATTACACAAGAACAACTCTTTCTAGTAATTGTTCTATTCTTATGGTCTGTCAGGGAAGATCTGTTAGTGGCCTGCCAAATTTATCGTTAGCAAAAGAAAGAACGCATATGTGAACTGAACCTGACTCTCTTTCTAATGCTTTGATCATTATCCTTTTTGGATATGGACCTGCTTTCCATAAAAGGTGATATAGTATACACCAAAACTAATGGTAAATAATCTGATTTTGACTTGCAGATGTGCTCATCAGCCAAGAAGATTGACTACTGCCCACATTATTGGTTACAGAAAACATATCAATGCACATTGGCTCTACGTTGCCAGTGGAACCCCTTAAATCTAATGACTTTCAATTACTCAGTGCAGCAGTGGCAGATGTGACAATTGCTTATTCAAATATTGATTCCAAATATCACATGAGTGATGCTCTTTGAATTTATAGAGCATTAAACTATGCCTTCAAACAACAGAATCACCTTTTGATCACTGATAGAGTTTGTATGGGTTTTAATCTCAGTCAATAATGGGGTGAATTTCAGTGTTCCAAGCACTGGTTTGTAGACATCTCCAAAGTCATCTCTCTAGGACCTGTGTCTAATGCCTGACAACGTATTTGTCTACAAAATGAGTAAACTATCAGGCAAAATCTGCAGAGTTGTGCAACTTCTTTAAAAGGCTGATAATTGCTTACGAATTGTAAAAGGTTTGCACATCATTAAAATGTCTATAAAATCCACTGATGACAAAAAAGCATAGCAGCCTGTAACATTTTACTAGGCATTGAAATGTGAATATTTTGTGGTGTCAACTGCAATTACAGCCTCTAAGAGTTTACATTTCTGTTCTCACTATCCTTTGCTAATTTTCTTCAAAGTGGGAAAAGAAGTGTGAGTACCACTAACCAAATCGTTACGTCTTCTTCTGCTAATTTATATACATCTTTGAAATTTTTGTGCTCTCAGATTCATTTTTTTCCCATATCTTATTGTAATACTGTGTCACCTATAAAAATATGGTCATGAAAGGGAAGAACCAATCTAACAAAATGATGTTACCAAACAACTCTTGCATGTATTCTACAGATTGACTACATAACCTTGGGCGTATGTGCATGTACAATATTCACATAGACATTCATATTTTATATAAATGGAAACACTAATATTATGTAGTTACTCATTTGCTTTATCCAGTCCTGGTTTACAGAATAACAGATAGCTGCCTCATTCTTTAATGTTCCAAAAGCTGCTAAACTGCAATTAAACTTTATCTAAAACCGCACACTCACAACCAATATACACTGGCGTTTGGATCCATGTGATTCTGAGCTGGATAATTGAGAATTGCCCCATGCCTGCATGTGTCTCATTAAGGTTGCCCAGATATGTCATTTCAAATTCTTCATGTTGACCCCGCCATCTCCTTTGCTTAGCTGAAGTGTTCAGTCAACTCTGTCCTGCCAAAACAATTCTAAGCATAATATACTGAGCTCTTCTCTTGACCCTTTGTAACATTTACCATAGTAGATGCCACAGAATGCTTCAATAACACTTGGGTTAAACATTCCTTTTCATAACCTTCTTTAGTGTTTTATACTAAATGTTCAATACTGTAAGATAACAATAACCTTAATGAAGTAAATAATGTGGTTTTGTATGGCTGTGGCCAATTGTAAAGATGTCTTTGAAAAATGTGCTGCAACTGTGGGATATTCTCTATTCATAGCTCTTAGTTATAGGATTAACAGTAAATCAGGAACTCCTCTACGTTTGACCCTCTTCTTTGTACAGCCTTGTCCGCACACTCTCACTATGTTCCTGTCCAGCTCGCACAAGGCTGAGGAGATGCCAAGGACTCAAATTCACCTTAAGGATCCACTGCTGCTTGCTGTGTTTTGCAGAGAATAGGTCAATTCCAGAGGGTGCCTGTAAGAAGGAATGTGTCTCTTAACCTTGGGTTTAGTTACTCCCAAACACAGCTCGCAGAGCAGGGGAAGCAATCTCTTACTGCAGCTGCCACATGAGGATGAGGATGGGGGTGTGTATGCCATACCTACACATGGTTATTGCACTGGGTCTCTACTCAGTACAAAGTGAACAGATGAGAAGGGTGACTAGCATGTCAGCCTTGCATGCCCATGGAGTATAGAGCATGGACCTATTCTTGACTGGCTGCTACCTTTCCAAATATTGTGATTTGGAGTCTGTTTCCAAATGACATTTCAATTTAACACTACGTATACTGTAAACTACAGTTCACTGGCCAATTTCTGCTCTCATTTGTCCTTGCAAGATCTGCAGTCCAAGAACAGTGTTAGATATCATGGTAATCACCTTTTAACTTCATCAGATATATCCTGCTAGGATGAATTCTTAAGGATCCTTATGGAATTTCTTTTCTGTGTGGATATAACCACATGCAATATTCAGCAGAGGAAGCCTCTGCAGGACAAGACCTAGAGGTGTGAAGGTGGCTCAGTGAGTTGCATCAGCCACATCACCTCTGAGGAGGACTCAAGCTTGTGCCACCACTCGCACTGTTCAGTATTACAGATCCTCACAACAGATAAAAGCCCATTTCTGCATACATTCGCTGTCTATTCAAATGTCAAATAAATCAGCCATGGTGATTGTGATTTTTCCTAACTTATGTCTATGTAACAACAGAAGCAGTTGCATGCCAAAGGCCTTATCCAGTCTGGTGGAAAAACACTGGCCTAGATGCTGCAAAGCATGGATGTACAAGTGCCATTGATGCCAATGGGACTGTACAAAAATTTGCCTCCTAAGCACACGGTTAAGTGCTCTAGAAGACTCAAATAAGATTACTCAGCATCCTTCAGTGTTTTGAGTCCAGCTGAAGTTCAGATAAATTTTTTTCTGTCACTGCAGTCCTCATGTATTGCCAGAGAAGTGTACTTGGGAAATAAAAAACCTTCAACTGCCTGTGAGAAAATTCCCTCAGTGCAATCAGTGCTGTGAGATACACAGAATCTCCTACATACTTCAGAGTAGGAGGCAAAGGGTAGGAGGAAAAACTACTCCTTCAAAATGTGCTTCTGAGGCAATTCATTGTGCTGCTTTATTCAGATTGGAACAGTCATCACTCCGGTATCTGAGTGCCTAATTATTGTTCTTGAGAAGCAAAGCAAGTGCTAGCCACATGAGATTTGTCTTCCAGTTCAAACTTTTGCTGGAGGGCACTCAATGCCTTCATCAGAAACAATTGGAAGTATGGTTTTATATTGCGTATGGGCCCAGAAAGGCTACTTTATAGATCTCTAAAGAAAACTGAGGGCTTTAGTGGAGATACTTTTTAAGTCTGAGAGCTCCCTCCCTGCCAGCAAATGCCTCTTGTACAGATAATCATCAATCTCCTCTACTCCTATGTAGGAGTATTCAGAAAATATATAGCTGTCAGAAGACAGAGCCTACAACTGCCACTACTCCTGCAACGGTGGGGCTTCCTAAGTTAACGTGAAGTGATGTAGGTAATGCACCCATAGCATATTCACAGCACTCTGCCTGAAGCCCCATACTCTGTGTCAACTAATTAGGTGCTGGGTGCTAATGACTCCATAATTAGGCTGTTACTGGTATATGAACAACTAGTTAGCATTAGTTTCGATATTTTCCACTATACTGCACTATAGATATACTCACAATGTGGTGCAAACTGAGCAGGTCTAAGCCATATTACTCAGCAGAATTGTCAAGTAGATCTAAACCTTTACTTGCCAAAGTTGACACCTGTGTCTTTTGCCACATTCCAGCTACATCCCTTATTGCTACTTCCCATTTAAAATCCTTCGGATGAGAGATAAATGTGTGGCAGATGAAAATTTCCAGGTTGGTATGGGAAGGGAATATGTATCATATGAGAAATATTGTACTATTCTTTTATTTACAGCTTGTATAATTCTGATCCAGTTTCCTTCTTTCATGGTGCAACATATTCAGATGTATTTCTGGTTATAAGTGTAGTATGAAGACAAGACATTTTTGGACTTACAGCAGCAGTACTGTGATGACCTGCACACCATTTGCTTTTTTAGGAACAGATCTTCATAACTGTTTCTATATGCCTTGATATTTATCTGTAAAATCCAACCTAATCATGGACCTCAACAGAAAAAGTGTTGGTCCCATAGGCAGTGGCAGACACTATTTTCTCCTTAATATTTTCTTATGCTAATTATAAGTGATGTAAGTTCATGTCACTTTGCTACAGGATGAAATCTCTCAGCAAAAGACTCTTCGATAAAACCAAGCATATCTTCTGGTAATTAGAAAGCCTGGTACTGATCTGTATGAAAGTCACATGTATGTGACACAGCACTGGATATTGAATTCTTAGCAATTCAATAAAGGAGAAAATGCTGAAGAAAATGATCAGCAAAAAATTCTCAGTTCCTGATCCTCATTTACAACAAAAGCACCTTTACACTGGTGATAATGTAAAAGAATATTGAGTTGGGAATAAACATAATATGCTATTCCTCCAGGGCCCCATCCTGCCAGGACGGTATAAAGGTGACTGGGCAGTCAAATCTGTTCCTTTATAGCATTATGTCATGTTAAATTCCATTTCAAAACAATGTTTAAACATAATTGATTTGCCCTGAATTTCTAATTTGCAGCCCATTGTCCTTGTCCTCCAACAGCAACAAAAAACCGCTGTCAGCATCCCCCTCCCAGATACAATATAATCATGTTAGGCAAGTGAAGAAGTCAATGACAGCCTGATCCACAACCTGCATTTTCTCGAGAGTCGACTTCTCTTGCCTTTACATATGAGAAGGGATCACTCTCATGAGTGCTGGCTGAGGAACATGAACCCACCAGCATCTCCTGCCTGAATGGGTTTATTTCGATAGTAAAAATAAATGTCTTTTTGAGCTATGACCCATTCAATCTACTCTAGAGAATTATGTTCTCAGCCAGTCTGTATTCATGTAGTTATACGGATCCTCTCAGCCCAGACTCCCTCCTTTTCGTACCACAATTCCAACTCTTGGAGACTTCTTCAAGCATTGCTCTATTCACACTATCTGGAGGACCTGACAGAGTGCCAGAAAGAAAATGGAAAAGCCTGACAACGCATGCATCTTATTAATAATGATCCCTTTTCACTGCAAATTCCACAAAGGCTTGTTTATCTTCATAGTTTGTCACCACAGAATGATATGTCTCCTGCCTCCCGTGTCAGTTTGCTGAATGCTCTGCATTTCATGAATGAAACCAGTATTTCTGCACAGGCCACCAGCCCATTTATGGTTTTTAGAAGGGATTAGGCATGTTTCTGGAAACAGTTTTTAACACTCCAGGTTTTTCCATAGTAAATCAGACAGGATCAAGTACTTTTTCCCTTTAACATTCAGCATTTCATCAAAATACAATACATAAATACAAGTATTTATGAAAGAAAACTCAATTATTTATTTACAGAAGTGTTTAAATTACTTTGGTAGGGGGAAGTAGAAGTGTGAACCTTTTAGTTTTCCAGCCAGCACTATTTCCCAGCCCTGCTTTCTACCCTGATGATCACACAGCCAGGTCTTATACGCAGACATGATGTGAGGAGTTTCTTCAGCAGCAGCAAGAACTAGAGTGCTACTTATATGCAGTCACTAGCAACTGAAGCATTAGATGCCTGACAAAACTCTACAAAGAGAACCACTACATTTTCAGCAACAGTGAACCTGTGTATCTTTTGTATTCCACTAAAAAACAGTCAACAGTGATAACGTGACAAGGGACACTCTGTCCTGTTCCTTTCAGTGGCCATTGCTCCTAAAGTTCAGCCTGGCCTCTTGATTAAGCCATGACTCAAAGGAAAAGACCCTCTAGAACATGAGCACCACCTCCTGTGAGACATGAGCCTTCCTGGCACATCTTGTCCAGCTCTTCACCATGCTTTTACTACAGATATAGGTTCTCAGTCATGTTCACTCTGATTTCTTACTGCTCCAGATGCTGGATCAATATTAAGCAATATTAATTGTCTTTATGCTACCTCTAATGCAATTTGGTTTCACAGCACGTCATGTGTCATTTGATCTTGTAATTTTGTAGCCACTCCAGGCTAAATCTGACCTTAAACTGGTTTGACACAACCAGCTGTGGACCAAACCAAAATATTGACTTTGAGGTTGAGTATGTGGTTGGGGGATCATTTTTTCTCCCTAACTGAGGCTAGAATTAAACCAGCAATACTCAGTTATAAGGTTATCCTAAATGGTAGCGCCAAGATGGAGATTTTCTTATTTCATTCTGATATATTACATGGAGATGGGAATATTCCTGAAATGTTTTGGCTTTGGCAGTATATTTAATTTGTCCTCAAATGAGCCTGAACACATAATTGAAAATATAGCAGCAATACTGCTATTGAAGCTAATATTATACTTGCATTCAAGATGGTCTGCAATAACAGAAGCGAGAGTATGGATATAGCATAATGAATCATGCAAACTGAATTAGGTACATACAAACTTATCACAGAGATGAGAAACCACACTCACTGTGATATTTGTTATTGCAAATTTCTGAAATAATCTATCCAAACTGACATACTTCTGGATGTTGAAGGAGGAAGTGTGTCATGGTCTTTCTGCTTGCCTCTCCATGTGGACAACACTGTGCAGACACAGCAGAAGTTCCATCAATGATGGTAACCTCAATACATCACCCTTGACTCACGTATTCAGTGTAGTGTTCATTATAGTTCATTCCAATTTATTAAAAGGGTCTTTAAACAAAAGAACAAACAGCTGACTTCAGGCAGGCGTGAATCAGACACTACAATTTCTGAATTACTTTATTACCCGCAGTCTACTCAATCAATAATCAAAACCATCTCTCAACCTTGTAATTACAGAATAAGATTCTTCATTGTACTATTATTGTGGGTTAAATTGATTCTACATACTTCTAGAGAATGGTATTTCCAAGGCCCCCATCTGTTCCGTTTCCCTTGTCACGTTCCCGTCTGCTAAATTGTCAACCTTTCACTCCTTACTCAGGCAAATTCTGAAAATGGGGGCTCATCAGTTCAAGTGCATAACCAAGGCAGACATCTCCTATTGTAACTTAAATGACCACAATGCATCCCTAGTGCCGCAACATTGAGTAAAGGAAGAAGTCAGATGAGAAAGTAACATACCCCTTCTTACAAATCATCAAATGTATTTATTCATATCCAAAAATGAAAAACCTCTGAAAAAAAAAAGTGAAAATAAAAATCATAACTGCACATGTTGATGATGCCCCAGGATATTTTAACTTGCTTGCCAAGATACGCTGGGTTTTGTGAAGCTATTGTGCTTATTCTTGTTGTTCAATAAAAAATAATTAGTTGCCATGGTAACTGCCACATCATGTCATGCTTATGTTGTTTCTGGGATAAAGAGCACCTTCTTCAAAAAGTAGTCATCATTTTGTGGTAAAATGCTTTTGCTTTTTGTTGCATCTATGAGAAACAGTTTCACTCTATTTTAAACTTCCTGTATGGAGATGATACCATATGGTCAGACAATGTTCTTTTCCCTTTCCATTGTGGAATAAGCCACTTGTATCTTCATGAAGGAATTAAGCAATGGTTGTGATAACAGAGCATGCGAAATATTTGCAATGTCTTACTGGATATTCCAGGTATAGCTTTTTGATGCAGTCCAGCCAATAAAAAAATTGCCTCACCCACACCTTAGGAATACATTTCATAGAATAAAGTGGTTTATTGACTGAACTTGCATTAAATGATATGAAAGGGGAAGTATTAGGCTTTGAAGAAAGCAGTAACAGATTGTGCACAGATTTATGGCTGCTCCAGAGCATGCAGAAGCTTTTTTAGCAGCTCAGGTGAAAATAAGCAAGAAGACCCATGAGGTCCGACTACAGCTGCTCCAGAAAACAGTGTAAAATGCTCCATTCCTGCATCTCCTACATCTCTCCCTTCACTGTGCCAGGACAGGCTGATGTCTTCCAAACCCAGCCAGGACCTTGCAAATCCACCATGAGGGTTAGTGGCTTGGAGTAAAGCAGCTCTTAGCTCAAATTTCCCAGCAGCAGCTACATTCCTTATCACTTTGGCTTCCCGTTAAGTCGTTGGCATTCAGTTAAGCATAGGCAGCAGAGCCAAAAATTGTCATTTTCCATTCCCAGAAGCCTACCTCTGTGTGACTGCTCCAACACCCCACATTTCCTATGCTTAAAGTTACCTAAGCAGATTCTACACAAGGTTTTGACTTAACTTTTCACAATGTATTTTTTAAAACTTCCTAAGAAATAATTAGTGGTTTTTTTTCAAAGAGTTTAACCTAATTCTACACTCTCTTGTCAACAAGCAGGCACATATTTATGTATTATTTTCTCAGATTTCAAAATAAATGATGTATATGCACCACCTCAACACAAGTATGGCAAGTTTGGGGTACTTAGTGAGCTCACACAGTATGAGCTTTATAAACTTTAATTTTGCCATTTGATTAGTTAAGGCTTATAAAAATACTTATTTTTCTACCAAAATGAAATCTGGTATTGCCTAAACAGCATAACAAATTTTACAAACAGTTGGACCACAACTGTACTGCCTGAAAGTGAAAGCAGGCCATTACAGATGAGACCAGGGAGGAGAAAACTGGGAAACATTCTTACTAAGGCAAAACACAACCAGTGGCACATATCTTTCCAGATTTTTAATGAATTAACATATTTTAACATTAATTTGGTTCAAGGAGCAGTGAAACACACTTATCTAGGTACAAGAGCAGGGGAACAGAATCTTCATTCCTCCAGTGTGCTTAACACCTGTTCCTAGAAATGACAAGTACAGAGCCACTAAATAGAAGGAATATCAAAGCTTCATCACCTGAGAGGTGAACATAAGCCATAGGCTTATTTGTATGCATACAAAAAGTGACATTAAAATAATGTTATTTCTGTTCTGCTCCAGACTTCCCAAATGTCACACAGCTGCACATGCAATCTCCCTTGTGTATCCAGCCTGTGTAGTGGGGCAGAAAGGCTGTCAGAGACAAGATGTGACCATGCAGTCCAAGAGCGCATGGAAATGAGAGAGCTTGCATAATTATCACAACCTGAAATTCTCACTTCTTCTGTATGGATTTTGACTGTCTCCAATAGAGGTGCAGGATCACCTCCTTTGACCTGCTGATCACGCTCCTTTTGATGCAGCCCAGGATACGGTTGCTTTCTGGGCTGTGAGCTCACACTGAAGCTGACTCATGTTCATTTTCTCATTGACCAACACCCCCAGGTCCTTCTCCACAGGGCTGCTCTGAATCTCTTCTCTGTCCAACCTGTAGCTGTGCCTGGGATTGCTCCCACCCAGGTGTAGGACCTTGCACTTGGCATGGTTAAACTTCATGAGGTTGGCATCAGCCCACCTCACAAGCATGTCCAGGTCCCTCTGGATGGCATTCCTTCCCTCCAGCGTATCAACCAAACCACACAGCTTGGTGTCATCGGCAAACTTGCTGAGGGCACACTCAATCCCACTGTCCATGTCAGTGACAAAGATGTTGAACAAGACCGATCCCAACACCGATCCCTGAGGGACACCACTCGTTACTGGTCTCCAGCTGGACATTGAACCGTTGACCACAACTCTTTGCGTGCAACCATCCAGCCAGTTCTTCATCCACGGGGTGCTCCACCTATCAAATTGATGACACTCCAATGTAGAGACAAGGATGTCGTGTGGGACAGTGCCAAATGCTTTGCACAAGTCCAGGCAGATGACGTCAACTGCTCCACTCCTGTCCCATCATCTCTGTAGCCCCGTTATGAAGACAGGCTGAGAAAGTTGTGTCTGTTCAGCCTGGAGGAGAGAAGGCTGCGTGGAGACCTCATAGCAGCCTTCCAGTATTTGAAGGGGCCTGCAGGGATGCTGGGGAGGGACTATTCATTAGGGACTGTAGTGACAGGACAAGGGGTAATGGTTTTAAACTTAAACAGCAGAGGTTTAGATTGGATATAAGGAAGAAATTCTTTACTGTGAGGGTGGTGAGGCACTGGAATGGGTTGCCCAGGGAGGTTGTGAATGCTCCATCCCGGGCAGTGTTCACAGCCAGGTTGGATAGAGCCTTGGGTGATATGGTTTAGTGTGAGGTATCCCTGCCCATGGCAGGGGGGTTGGAACTGGATGATCTTAAGGTCCTTTCCAACCCTAACTATTCTATAATTCTATATTAATTGCTAGACTGAATTTTTGAACATTCAGATTAAGGAAAACAGTTGTAGCATGTACAGCTTCTATTGTGAATGAATATCAGGAGGAGGATGGATTCCTTGCTACAGAAAACATGTTCCCATCACTGTGGAATGGGACAAAATATACATCAGCTCCCAACAGAGAAGGCTATGATCTTTGAAAGACTACTGCACTTATAGCATCATGTGCTGTGTTCATACAGTGCTCCAAAAGTGAAGGTGGAATGTTCAAAGGGGAGAATGCTGACACCTTGCCCAGCCCAAATCTTCCAGGTCTCAGGACACTGCTCTGAGACTGCTCTGGCACGGCTGGCACCATGTGTTGAGCTCTGCAGAGCTCAGTGATTTTTAGCAGACTGACTGGGTTTCCCTGAGGATCTCATGTGAGAGAAGGGAAATGATGGTTTTTTAGTATCTCACAGCTTAACTTAAATCTGAACGGAATGGCACAGAGCCAGTTTGTGACCTTGAAGGCTTGGTTTTCTGGTTTGTTCCTGGGTTGGTTTTCACTACTAAGCAGATAAAGATTGCTGGAAGCTGTAGGGATGATGATGATTCTCAAAGAAGCATTCAGTCTTTTTCTACTGGATACTCTCAGGCAATCTGAGTGCGAAAGGTTGATTCCAATTCTATAAAATTACAGCTGGTTTTATTAATACACAAAGTAAGACATGCATATTTCTGGGAATGCTTTCTTGTAGCAACCAACTTGATCAGAAATCCAAAAAAGAAAGAAAACAACATCTAGAAAAGAAAAAAAAAAGTTGTCATTACTGTAATTTTGGGGGAGGATTTTCACAAATGTTCCTTTGTTACTCAAAAAGTATTGACAGAATTTAGGCTTTTTTTTTTTTTTTTGCTGGCATGGTTACTTCAATATTTAATTGAATTTATCTCAACAGTTTGATCATGCTTATGAGGATTTCAAATTATTATTAATCAGAAATAACATGCAACACAAAACAAAAATTAAATAAAAATAGAGCTATTTGAAACACCTTGGAATGAAATAATCTGGAAACTATAAGAATATTTCCAAGTGTCTGCACTTTTTCAATCATCAGACTAGATTTTTTTTTTAATAACCCTACATTGCTTTTAAAAAGGTGAAAAAAAAGACATTTTAGGACTTCTTTATTAACACGTGAGTTTCCCCTATGCCATGAATTTGCCTGAATTTGCCCTGAATTACATTTCAGCAATACAGCTAGGCAGAAAAAGACTGTATTTTCCTTTCCATAGTGCACACTCACTGTGTCGCAGGGAGCTGCTCTGGAGTTCACAGCCCTTGCAGGATGCCACTCCCTCTTCCCTAACCAGAAAACATGAGTCAGACTATTTAGCAAGAAGCGAGGGTTTTCTGGAGAAGCATTTTATTGCAGCATGTTGTATGCTGGCATGAAGGAGGGGCACAGCTTCAGCCTCATTTTTATTTATAGATGTGATTAAAGGGTATTACTAATGGTCAACACAAGTTTGAGATGAAGCCAAGAATAAAAGTGAAACCTTATTGTTTCATGGGAGCAAACAAAAGTAATTATACAGCCTGGAAGAATGGAGCAGAGTTTAGAGCTTGTTGCAAGCTCTGGCCCACAGCTTGGTCTTCATGACAAACCCAGTGGCTGCCTCTGCAGTGTCCTCAGCAGCTGCGTAAGAACACACACGCCCCATGGCAAGCTCTGTTTATGTCTATGTTTTAGAGGCTTATATCCTCTTTGAAACTTATCAACCTAGTTAAACTCTTTATGGGTTTCCCTCCTCATGATGTCCCTATACAGAGATATACACAATGGAAGCTCTTCTTCCATTGCCGCAACCACCCCTACAGGGCATTTGCCACCATCCATGAGTCAGTATAAAGTACTGGACACTTTTCTCATTCAGCAATGTCCAAGGGGCAGCTGGATGGCTTTCACCTCTGCAAGTTGGCTCAATTCACCCTCTTATTCAGCAGTTTCTGCAACTTGTTGTAGGGGACGCCATACAGCTGCATTCCATCTGCAGCGCTTCCAAAGCACTGGAGGGACCCACCAGACTAGATAGTTGCCCATACTATCCCACACACCCTGCCACTTGTGACTGTCTAGTCTCAGGGAAAATCTCTTGGTGGTCCTCCTATATCATTGTCTAACCCTAGACAAGACTCAAGCTGGACCCTGCTTAACTTCCGAGATCAGGTGTGATGGTTCGTTCTCAGGGTGGTATGGCTGTAGATAAAACACACTCTATGTGTGCCAGCATGCTGATCCCCCTCACAATCAGCAGGCAGGTCTCGAGGGTATTCAAAGGCCATTCAAAACCTTCAGAACTCTCAAATGATGCTGTAAATAATCTGGTGGGGGAGCTGGAGGTGTAAAGGAATGTCTCCTTCATAGGCTGACCAACCAAGGAGAAAAAAAAAAAAAAGATGTGTAATTTCTAAACACTTCCATTATATACCTCCCAAAGTATAGAGGTGATGCCTAGGAATGCAAGCCAGATTAGTTTCATGGTGAATACATCTATTGTATTGCAAATCATTACCAGAAAGTGCAGTGAAACATAAACCTTAGCCCAGAAGCCCCAGCCAATAAACACTAAAACAGCAAATACTGTCTGTAAATAAGGTACAACATGCTGAAACTCTGAGATCAAGAGCAACAACTTTGAGAGCCAATAAATCAGCATTGTGATGAGTGACTATTAATCCAAAACAATAAATGCTTATCACAAATATGATTAGAGACACTCTGGTCAGATCTGGTTTTACCTCAACCCTTCATCCTCTATGTTGGGCGCCACAAAGAATTGTCATGGTTTAAGCCCAGCTGGTAACTCAGAACCATGCAGCTGCTCGCTCACTCCTCCTTTCTTCCTCCCCCAGCTCCTGGAGGGATGGAGATGAGAATCAAAATAATGTAACTCCCACAGGTTCAGAACAGTCCAGTAACTAAGATATAACACAAACCATCAATAATAATAATGATAAGGGAAATAACAAGGGAAAAGAATAAAACCGCTCACCACCCACCGACCGATACCCAGCCTTACCCAAGCAGTGATCTAACCTTTCCAGGTAACTGCCCCCATTTTATACAGTGTGCATGACATGCTGTGGTATGGAATACCTCTTTGGCTAGTTTGGGTCAGGTGTCCTGTCTCTGCTTCCTCCCGACCTCCCCTCCTCCCTGACAGAGCATGAGACTGACAAAGTCCTTTGTCAGAGTAAACATTACTGAGCAACAGTTAAAAACATTGGTGTTATCAGTGTTGTTCCCAGGATGAAAGTCAAAAACACAGCACTGCACCAGCTACTAAGAAGGAGAAAAATGACCGCTACTGCTGAACCCAGGACAGGAAATCAGAAAATAATTAGGTTATGTGTTCTAATATAAAGCATTGATAATATTGTCAGAAACAGCTATTCACCACAAGGAACAGCTGTGCAGCACAAACACAGTGCAGCACAAACCTGCCCTGCAGTTGAGGTCCGTTGCAAACCCTGAACAGCTTGTTCATGGCTTTTCCAGGTTTCTTTCCATTAAGTTGGTGTTATTTGCAAGAAGTGCTATATTTCAGGAGCCAGGCTGTTAGCACAGCACTTATCCAGCAGCTCAGAGATGCTGCAGCCCACACTGAGAACTGTGCTGCTTTACCTCCAGCTCAGGCACGGCCTGAACCACCTAGTTCAACAACAGCTCAGTGCCAGGGGACCTGTCAGTGTGGTGGTGTCAACATACCCCTTGCCTTTTGCTCAGTCTTTACGTACCCTCTTTCTTAGGTCATCGATTTATTAGTGGAGAAAGACACACTTCCAGCAATAGCTTGCAAGTTAGAATTCCCCATTTCTGACACTTTTAAGGGCATTTCAGATTACTTCATATGGTAAAAAGATCTGGCCATCTACCATAGCCTTTCACTTGTTAGCACCTATAAGATCCCTTACTGTGGGCCTGAGTAGGCTGCACCACAAGCTCCCCATGATTTCAACTGCAATCTCCTTCCAGGACAGCCCTATGGATGAAGAGCAGTAAATAACACAAGCAATGGGTTTGTACAATGCTCATCTGGTGGTGGCTGTTTTGAGCATTTCATAGCTGAGTCCCCATCATTACTACAGGGATGCTGGGGAGGGACTCTTCATTAGGGACTGTAGTGACAGGACAAGGGGTAACAGGTTGAAACTTAAACAGCAGAGGTTTAGATTGGATATAAAGAAGAAGTTCTTCACTGTAAGGGTGGTGAGGCACTTGAATGGGTTGCCCAGGGAGGTTGTGAATGCTCCATCCCTGGCAGTGTTCAAGGCCAGGTTGGACAAAGCTTTGCATGTCATGCTTTAGTGTGAGGCATCCCTGCCCATGCCAGGGCAGGGCAGATTATCCATGGAACTGGATAATCTTAAGGTCCTTTCCAACCCTAACTATTCTATGATTACATCTTCTCAGCTGGGGTATAGCAAGAGCCACAGGGAATGCAAAGAAGGTGGCAGTCAGGAAAAAGCCCCCTTCACTCCTGTTTGCAAAGAAAATCATTTCCACCTTCCACTTCCTTTTGTCAAATTATGTTCATCTAGTTCTTGGGCTGTCTTATTAAATCATATATGGACAAATGTTGCCTAAGAATTAAACATTTCTCCAAGAAACCCAATTTAGCTGTTAGCCATTGAACCGTGTTTTGAGATAATTTAGTGTTAGGCACAAACAATGAAAATCATATGGAAACTGTCAAAAATTAGAATAATTTTTAGCCCAAAGCCGTATTTATGTGTAAGTCTCAAAAAGAGAGATCAGATTACCAGTTCAGTGTCTAAAAAATAGCAATAACAAAAGCTGTACTTATAAAGGCTGTCATGAAAAGGATTAATACAAACCTGAAATCAGTAATCTGAAAGACTGCTTTATCATACTGTGTCTGAAAAGCATTGGGGAAATACCGATTTGCTGGTCATTCAGTATTTGAAAACACCACACTTCTCGTTACACATATACCAAAAGAAAGGACTTTCGATATTAGCTCTGCAGTTATCACTGTAAATTATCTCAGTACTGTCTCAAAACCAAGAGAATGCAACAAGTTCTATTCTTCATAAGGGGTATAAAAAACAAAGGCACAGACTTCCAAAGGCATTGTAAGCCCACATGGCTTAAACATCTTGATGCTTAGGAAATTCTAATTCAGTCTCTGATTCTGCTTAGGTGATTGGAAAAACTGGAAATAAATTTCCTATCCAAAATACTTTTGGGCATTGTTTTTCCACTGTTTTAACTCCACAATCCACATGTTTTTTGTGAAGTATGAACTGCATTACTCAACATGTTAGCATTCCATTAGGATTCACTTTCTGATTATTCACATTAGAGATGTCCTTATCAAAAACACACAGATGGAAGAAGATTTAATAATTATTCTTTTTGTATAAATTCACAGAAAGAAGTCAGGCAAATATTTCCTTATAAAAATTAATGGAGGTCTGATAAATTGCTCAATGGTTGAAACTAATTTCTTTTAATCACCAAGCAAATTAAATATTAAGCCGTATTTCCCATTTATTTCTTAAATTTCTGTGCAAGTAGGAATAAAGATTTCCCACGTGGTCAAAATCCAAAGAAAGAATGAATTAAAAGCTAAATCATCAGACTTAACTGAGCCCTGTGGTCTCCATTGGAGAGAGATGTTTGCTTTTCCATTAGCTTCCTTGCACGTTTCATGCTGCTGCAGAGCAGTACTCCACCAATACTCCTCAGGAATAGTGTAGGCTGACAGAGGCTGGACTGAGAGCAGCCCTGAGGAGAAGGACTTGGGGTTATTGAC
Source organism: Melopsittacus undulatus (assembly GCF_012275295.1). Classification (NCBI taxonomy): domain Eukaryota; kingdom Metazoa; phylum Chordata; class Aves; order Psittaciformes; family Psittaculidae; genus Melopsittacus; species Melopsittacus undulatus. The sequence goes on from NC_047557.1 coordinate 97,282,160, forward strand.
TAAGAAGCTCCCCATGACACACCAGTGTCTACTTGTAGATCAGAACCCCCTCATGTGCTGTGCCCTGGGGAGACCCCCTCTACAGCCCTGATCCAGCTCTGGGGCAGCAGCACAAGAAGGACCTGGAGCTGCTGGAGTGAGGCCAGAGGAGGCCATGGAGCTGCTGCGAGGGCTGGAGCAGCTCTGCTCTGGAGCCAGGCTGAGAGTGCTGGGCTGGGGCAGCCTGGACAAGAGAAGGCTCCTGAAGGGGAGACCTGAGAGCAGCTCCAGGGCCTAAAGGGGCTGCAGGAAAGCTGGAGAGGGGCTTGGGACAGGGGCCTGTAGGGACAGGCCAAGGGGAATGGCTTGAACCTGCCAGAGGGGAGACTGAGATGAGCTCTTAGGCAGAAGCTCTTCCCTGTAAGGATGCTGAGGCGCTGGCACAGGGTGCCCAGAGAAGCTGTGGCTGCCCCATCCCTGGCAGTGTTCAAAGTCAGGCTGGACACAGGGGCTTGGAGCAAGCTGCTCTAGTGGAAGATGTCCCTGCCCGTGGCAGGGGTTGGAACTGGATGGGCTTTAAGGCCCCTTCCAACTCAAACCAGTCTGGGATTCTAAGCTTCTGTGATTTCTTCCTGTGCACAAACATCTGAAAACTGACAGATCTGCAGTGGAATGGAATAAAGGACAATTCTGATTCCCCTAATAATTCATTAACATCCCACCCTTCCTTTCCTTTAAACAATTCATTCCCACACTTATATTTTTCTTTGAATTTTCTCCTGTAATACCACACATTTCAATGTCTGAGGAAGCTTTCTATGATTAAAATGTATGTATTTAAAGCAAGACTCTATGCCAATTATCATTCATAGGAAACATATTTTGCTTAAATATATATATGCACACACCAAAATGCCAGTTTACAGTTAAATAGTGATGGTTTGCATTCAGACAAATTGACAGTGCACACTGCATGTGTGAATGCAACCCATAGGAGACACCAGACAAGCAAGGGCTATGCCAGTTCAGCAGACATCATTACCCATAATATACTTATTTCTCAACAATGTGAAAAAATCCTGGCTCCAGTATTTCTCTGAATAGCACTTCACCCCCAAGTGGACTGTTCACACCATATGGAAGAAGGTTTGAAGTGTACAGCCCCTGGTGAGCCCAAGATGATCCAGGGAATGAAACTTCAAGTACCACGACTCAGGTCAACACTGGTTTAGGGACAACCTTTGTTTCTTCAAGAGCAAGAAAATGGATACTGTCAAGTGAAAGAAAACCTGCTGTTCCTGGAATATGTTCCTGTGAGGTAAGGGCTCTTTCCAGTCGTTTCAGTAAAGTGATATGGCTGAGAACCTGTTCCTGTCCTTTAGGAAGGATACTGGCAATTTTGAGGCACACAGTTTTCTTGGGTTTTTTGCCATCTTATTTCATTTCTGCCTACTAAACTCTGTTGGTTGTGAATGTGCTTCTAGCTATAAGCTGTACTTCTGCTGGGCTCTGCCACTGCCTACAGTGGACTAAGTAATTGTACTGCTCACAACTGCTGTGTTCCTGAGATTAAAATGCAGACATTAACAGTTTTATGTGTTGAAGGGGCAAGAGGGGTCAGCACAGAAACCACTTCCTCTACTGAAATCAATCCCAAACAACGAGGCAAGGAGCTGTGTTCCCTTAACATGGTTCCATGCCTGAGGAAGCTGCAGACACTGAGCAGCGCGGCGTGGCTGTGGTTAGACCAGCTCCAGCAGCCTCTGTCAGGCTCCTCCTGCAGTCACCACATCCCTTGATGAAGCTCAATGTGCAAATGCATTGCTTTGCATGGTGCAGCTCTCTGCAGCACAACACCAGTGAGGCACACGAGCACTGTACCAGGAAGAGCCGGTGATTTCAGAGGCAGTGTTAGGGGAGGTTGTGCTTTGCCTGCCCAGCCCCTCTAGCAGCAGACCCCTGCCCCACCAGCGCAGGTCTTTGTGGGCATGGGTAGGAAGCCCAGATGAAACTCTAAGCAGGGTGGAAAGCTTTTAATTCACTGTAAAAATGGCATTATTTCTCCTCTAGATCTGTTTCTCAGACTTTTCATGGTTCAGCCATACAAGCACGTCCCAGTGCAGAATTAGAGACAGTGAACCTCATTGACATCATTGACAGTGAACCATCACTGACATCCTGGATGAACCACAAACTTTGGGATGCTTTCCCCTTCCTGATCCAATACAGGAAGCTAACACAAGACTTGCTTTCCACCAACATCCATTCCCTATTGTTAAGTATTTTATGAGTAGCGTGCATGACTTTGCTCCCATGGTAAGGCCCCCAAGACATCACTGTCATCTTTTAAAACTCATTTAGACTGCAGCCCAAAAGCTTGGGCACAAGTACGTTTCCTTGGGCTCTCTGAATGGGTCCCCCTTCAGGGATGACACTCTGAGGAGTGTTTGCAGCATGGCTGTTGCAGGAAAACATGACATTCCTATGCTACAGAAAATAAGCGTGTTGTCATCACAATAGCAATAACATATTTTGTTAGCAAGGGGTTTTCCATAGCCATTTACATCCCAGAATACAAAAAAAAATAAAAGAAACAAAGAACAATTTGTGCACATTTCTTCTCCATAGGGAAGTGTTAGCAAAGCCTGCCTTCCCAGCTTGTTCTGCATGCTGAGGTTCTGCCTGTCTGTCTTGTTTCGGCTGTTCTAATTTACATAGTATTTCCTCTCCCTGTGTAGGTTTCAATGTTACACTGGGGTCGAGCTGTATCTTTGCAAATCAGGGTGTAAACAAGTCTGGATAGCTCATGTGACACCGTGCTGCACACCCCCTTCTCTATTCGGAGTCTTTTCAGATATGTATTAACATCAAAAATTGTCCGGGATCCTTTTAAAGATCCAATTTCATACCTCCCAGCATCCAGCAAATAGGCTACATAGCAGGCAAATGCCAAGTGCTCTGAAATAACTATAGCAAAGGAAGCTCTGATAAGAAGCCCAGCGCACCAAAAACTCACTGAAAGAGCAATATCCTGTCAACTAGAATTTGTTCGTGTAATAAACACTTGGACTTTTATGTTCATTCAAACAGAAACATCCCCATAAAGCACCTTTGCACCAAAAAAAAAAGGAAAAACATTTGACTGGGGATGAAATAAGCTTAGAATAATTTGGGTTTGTGAATCCTTGCCAGCTCCACTCCTCCACACATTCCTGCCTGCATTCTGATCTCATTATGCGCCGGGTGAGAGCGCGAGCTTCACTGGAACAGTTCTCACCCATCTGCATCCTCTTCTTCCTTCTCAAACTGAAGGAGGATGTATATTTATAACCCCTTCAAGATCCTGTGTGGATCCACAGCAAGAAGGCAGTGGTGTTTGGAAGCTGGGCAGGGAGAAGGCACAGGATGGCTGACACAGAAGATGCAGGTGTGTGTTTCCGTGTTCATCCTGGTTTATGAAGCTGAGGTTTCACTTCAGATGACTACATGAACTGCCCCAGTACCTTGAGGTTCCTAAAATAAGATCAAAGCTTATGCTCAGACACCAGTTTTTCCTCCCACAAGTATTGAGCATATCTGGATCTATGCAGCAAGGTCCCCAAGGATTGGTACTGAAACCAGGTCGATTCAGAGTCTCACTAAGGACTCTGCTAATAGAAAGCACAGTGCAGAAGGTGCCGATGCTAGCGAAGGCTATGAATGCTTTGAAAGTCTCTTTCAGAATGCAGATCAGTCTTGATGATTGAATAAACAGCTCTAAATCAAGCCAAGACATTCAATAAAGGCAAGTGTGAAGTACTAAACAAAGGAAGGAGAAATTAAATGAACAAAGTAAGAAATAAGTGGCTAAATAAGAGCACTGCCAAATGTGTGCAGGGAGTTGTGGAGGACCTCAGATGGAGTATGACTCAACACCATGACACACTGCAACAAAAAACATGAAGCTCATTCAGTGATGCATTAGTAACACTGATGCATGTCAGACATGGGAAGTAATTATTCGTTAAACATCAGTGAAACTTCTCTCAGGGTGCAATTTGGAGCACCACATTTCACCAGAAACACATGCCAGTTTGAGAGGAAAACATCCTCCTATGCACAAGGCTGAATTTCTGTTTGGTCTGGAAAAAGAGGGAGGGCATGATAGCAGCTTCCAACATAGCAAGCAAGAATATGTGACAGATAACATAAGAATTCATTTAATTCAGAGAGAGCAATACAAAAGCTACATATTAGGAAAGGTTTTCTAAGAACAGTAAAGAGGTGCAGGGTATCTCTTTGTCTGACTAAGTATCCTTGCCTCTCAGCAGGGCTGTTTATCCCAGGCTGATTGTCCCATGTCAAAACCGGCTGCTTCAAACTCATTGTGTCTCCCTGTTCATGCTCCACAGCCCTCCTCTGCACTCGGATGACACTAATTTCCACACAGGACCACACCACTGTCAGTCAGTGCTCAGCTACAACTGGAGTAGCTGCTCCGAGATTTCCTGCCTCATCTGCTCATGCCAGAATAGCACGGGCAAGTGCCACATAGTACAGGCTACTGTAAGGACACAAAACCACAAAGGGAAGCTAGAACAACATGTGAGCTCACTTAGCATGGAAGACATACGAGGATTTTTCCACTGGAATCCAGGTCATCCCACTCCATGAAGAGCCTCAGAAGCATCTTCGCATCTCAGGGAAGTACATTTCCCAACTTCTCAGCAAAGAAGTTCACTGGCAACCCCTGTCTTACAGAGAAGCCACACCCAAGATCATTACAGAAAAGAAGGGAGGACAGCAGTTCTTCAGCCTTTTATGATCATTTAGCTTGTCTGGGCAGCATTCCACACTCCACTGATCCTGCACTCAGACTCTGCCTATACACTACCTGCTACAGACATCACAGCAGCTTCATGGGACAGGGTTTTGAAAGTTCTCTCACAGAGCCTCTTTGTCGCTGACATGGACAATGGAATTGAGTGTGCCCTCAGCAAGTTTGCCGATGACACCAAGCTGTGTGGTACTGTTGATACACTGGAGGGAAGGAATGCCATCCAGAGGGACCTGGACATGCTTGTGAGGTGGGCTGATGCCAACCTCATGAAGTTTAACCATGCCAAGTGCAAGGTCCTACACCTGGGTGGGGGCAATCCCAGGCACAGCTACAGGTTGGGCAAAAAGGAAATTCATGGTAGTCCTGCGGAGAAGGACTTGGGGGTGTTGGTCAATGAGAAAATGAACATGAGCCAGCAGTGTGCACTCACAGCCCAGAAAGCAACCGTATCCTGGGCTGCATCAAAAGGAGCATGATCAGCAGGTCGAAGGAGGTGATCCTGCCCCTCTACTCTGCTCTCGTGAGACCTCACTTGGAGCATTGTGTGCAGTTCTGGTGTCCTCAACATAAAAAGGACATGGTACTGTTAGAACAAGTCCAGAGGAGGGCCACGAGGATGATCAGGGGACTGGAGCACCTCCTATATGAAGACAGGCTGAGAAAGTTGTGTCTGTTCAGTCTGGAGAAGAGAAAGCTGTGTGGAGACCTCATAGCAGCCTTCCAGTATCTGAAGGGGCCTATAAGGATGCTGGTGAGGGACTCTTCATTAGGGACTGTAGTGATAGGACAAGAGGTAACGGGTTAAAACTTAAACAGCAGAGGTTTAGACTGGATATAAGGAAGAAATTCTTTACTGTGAGGGTGGTGAGGTACTGGAATGGGTTGCCCAGGGAGGTAGTGAATGCTCCATTGCTGGCAGTGTTCAAGACCAGGTTGGATGAAGCCTTGGGTGCCATGGTTTAGTGTGAGGTGTCCCTGCCCATGGCAGGGGGGTTAGAACTAGATGATCTTGAGGTCCTTTCCAATCCTAACTATTCTATGATTCTATGATTCTATGAATATCCAAGGTACAGAAGCAACACGGGCAAGCTGAGGTTCATTCCCAAAACAGAAGGCTTCATAGCAGAAGTACCATCAGACCTGCTGGCTGGAAGCCTGGCAGCCATTCCCTTACAAGTTACTGCCATGGTTAGATTTTCAGGGCTCTTCTTCAGGATGTGACAGCCCTTGTGAGAAGCCCAAAGGACCTCAAAAGTTCCAGAGAAGAACAAAAATTGAAACCCTCTTTGTCTCAGCGGTGTAATGTGACCCAGTGTGTACATATGGGAAAAGATACTTGGAATAGACAAAGCCATGGACAATTGGGAAGATGATGTGCCAGAGAACTATGAACATCTGTTGTCTGGTAAATACGCAGCCATCAGCTTTTCTCCATAGTCTATAAGCAAATTCAAACAAAAGAACAGGATGATAGCTTTTATTTATATGTAACTCCACAGAAGTCTGGGAATTAACATTCCATTATAAAACACTGACTTGGCAGATCAGCTCATCTGCAGACCACTGTTAACAGTCCACAAAGTGCATTTACCCCATATTAACCTGGATAAAGTAAGGGATTCATGGGTTCAACTCTCCTCTGCCCCCTCTATTCTCCCTAAATCCCATTGCTGGCTCCCCCTTCTCTAACACTTCTCAAGGCTCTGGACACCCTCACTGGTAGATCTGTTTCCTGCATTGATCATCTTCCACTTAGGATGTGCGGGTGTTGATAGGTCACTACATTTGGTAGAGCTTAAGATAAGAAAATTCAGGCTTTCACTTTGCAGGAGCTCCCTACACCTCCATAGCTTCATATTTCTCATTCAGCTTCTCATACATCTACTCTGCCATGGTGCCTATGAAGACAACTGTTGAGTTGCTTTGTGTGTTGAGGACTATTGTTTCATGGCTTCCTTGCACCCTCTACCAGTACCCTCTGTCATCCCACTCAGGTACTTAGAGGGCAGGCTTTCTGAAAGGAAAACCTTTTTGCTGTGTGTGTTTGTAATGCCTGGCACAGACCAGCCTCTTCCAAAGCTGAGGTAATAAAACTCTACAAAGGCAACACCGTTAATTCACCTTCTCTTTCCATACAGGAAATTGTGATTGGCAGGCAGAATCTGTGTCAGACATGCATTTTTGTGCTATCTCATTGAGAGCAACAGACCATTAGGACATGTAACTGCAATGTTTAAAGCTAGAAAGGACCGGGAAAAATAGTCGCCAAACCTCAGAAACACACGCTATTACAAAGATGGTGCATTACCATCACCGGAGCAATACTTTTATATTGTTAAAACAAGGTAAGCACACTTCATTCACTCCAGCTTAGTGGCATACTGTCAACCACAATGATATTTTGCTGCTATTAAATTGTTGCTTTTCATTAATAGCTTCTTGGCCAATGGCTAAAGTAAAGCACCAGCAGAAGATGAGGAGCCTGCAGAGAGCTTAGCTGATAAGAGAACGGGTTAAAGAGAAGCTATTCTTATTTGTGTGACAATCATCTGTGAGAATATTTTCCGTCTGTGCTATTTTTGGTTCCTAGAGAGATGGCACTTACAAGAATATGGAATTAGAATTTGAATACAGGCATAGTAAGAGCACTTTGCATGTGTGCCCACACAGCCTCCTTCCCCCACACGCGTCCATCGGGGAGCTCCACTGCCGAGCAAGGTCAAATTATAACAATAAGGCATTGCAGAAAGATCTTTAATATTCCCAGATTGTTTAAAGAAATTGAAACTTATCTCCTCGGATTTTCAAATCAAAGAATGTTGTTTATTTGAAGGGTCACTGTAGCAATATATTTATAAACCATTAAAGCACCTTGGCTTGAAAACGTATGTCTAATAAGGAAACCATTACGCTTAAAATATTTGCACATGATGGCCAGATTCTGGTTGTCTTCAACCACACGGTCTACCAGAAAGAAAAACCTTCCTTTCCTGCAGAGAATTTGAAATTATGGACAATTCCTTGCAATTATGGAAGGACGTACTTAACCTTTCTGACATGGATTCTCTCCCACCTGTCTCTTTTGGGCAGGAGCAACTCAAAGTGAATGCTTGTTGCAAAAGGAGTTTTACTGGAGTGGCTAAAGGGATTAATAACTTCAGGTGTAGCACGCACGTTCCCAGTATGGTTTTAGCTGTGCCAAAAGAACACCTGGCTAATGGACCCTTGTGATGCTGAGCTCTGAGCAGAAGTGAAGTCCCTACTGCACTGATATCCCCGGCTTGAGACAGGAGCCAAGGTGGGACAGCGTGAGCAGCCCATGGGCAATGCTGGGTGGTGCAGCTCAGTTTTCTAACAATAGGTTAGCAGCCTGCTGCTGGTTACACAGAGCTGTTATGCAGCAGCTGACCTGAGCAGCAGGATGTGAGCCTTTATTTCATTCAAGACTTTAAAAAGGCACTTGACTAACTCCATTTTGTCTTCCATTGATGTACATTTTAAAATCTAACCTCCCAAGGTGACTTAAGAGGATACACTTGAAAGTCTACTCATGTAAACAGCTAGGAAGGTCTGTTTGTTCTGTAGAATCATAGAATCACAGAATGGTTTGGTTTGGAAAGGATCTGAAGATCATCCAGTTCCAACTCCCTGCCATGAGCAGGGACACCTCACAATAGACCATGTAGCCCAAGGCTCTGTCCAGCCTGGCTTTGAGCTGCCAGGGTTGAAGCACTTACCACTTCACTGGGCAACCTCTTCAGGTGCCTCACCACCCTTACAGTAAAGAACTTCTTCCTTCTACTCTTGCTGGAAGTGATAATCCTGATAAAAAATGTAACACACTTCTTTCTTTATCTTCATGGTGTTGAAAATGCAAGGCATCAGTCATGGTTTCAGCAGAAGCAAAAACAAGTAAAACTTCTAATGTTGGGAAAGAACTGGGCTGCAAGTTTTGCTTATTGAGAAGTCATTAAAGCACCACATGTCTCCATAAAATGTCATCCGTAAAAGACAGGTAGAACATTGCTTCTACAGCATTATAAACCACATGCTGATGAGCAAGGTCTTTATATTTACTGAGTTTTTTAATGGTGTTTTTAAATGTATCCTTAATTTGTCAATGAACATTCATAAAATAACATTAACATTAGACGTGCATTTCTGATAAAGCATAATCATTAAATTTATGGCTTTAGGTTTTCAAATCTCTTCCCAGATCATAAGGAATTGCTCGTCATGCTAGTTAGTGAGGATCATGACTCCTTGCACAGCACTGTGAACTGAAGCACAAGAATTAAATACCTTACCTAAGCTTTTGGCACACAATATCTGCACTCCAAAGAGCAGTATAGTCCTGGCAGTCACATATTCAGACCAGGGACCTGGCTGATTTGGCTGGATTAGACTGAAATCATTTCTCTGCTATAGGTTACCATGGACATCAAAGTAAGGAAGAGAGAGATGCACATGCCCAAATCTTGTCTCAACATGGAGAGCCTGGACGTGGTCTTTTGGGTTATGTGTGCATGAGGCGTTTGATGAGGCAGTGAGGCTCAGCACTACATGACTCATGTAACCCAAGCTCTTGAATGCCAGCCCCTCAAATCCAAGCAACGTGCCAGTGAAAGCAGCCCATGACACTTCTGGGCCCTGTGGTCTACACAACTTATCAGCTAGCAAGCTCAGGTAGCCAAGAAACATTGAGAAATAGGCAATGGCAGCAGAGAAATCTTAATGGGGTGGAGAGCAGGACCTCTACCCCAGAAAAGACTGATTCAGTGGAATGGCAGAAGTCAAACTTTCACCCACTTGCATGTTTGTAGGAAGAAGCAGAACATACTGCATTAAGTGAATTTTAAAATACCCAAATCTCTGTGGGGAAGAAGTTCAGTGTAATAACTGCACTTGGTGCTGGCTTCATCCAAGGAGTTTAGTCCGCATGTGTGCGCATTTTAATCCACTTGGGAAAGCAGATTACACCAGTTTATACAAGGGCAGTCTTGATATGGGCTAAGAGTGCCACAGAGCCAGGCAGGGAGCTGCAGTCGGTGCACTTCATGTTCACATGCCACCGCACAGTGCTGGCTAATTCCCTGGGGGTTCCAGCAACAGGGCACTTGGAGCCTCAGTAACATTTCACCTAGCAGTAAGTGGTTTCTAGGACACCTTGGTTAGGTCTGTTTAAAGGCTCTGATTTGATTCATTATTTTACTTTTTCTGTTAAACTAAGGTCAACTCTACCTCTTTATGACTCAAATAAAGAAATGGATCTGAAGGCATCTTACCAGTGTCCTATCACAAAGACTGTCATAGATGAGATGGAAAGAAAGCATTCCTAAAAGGAAATCTCCAGAATCATAGAATCATAGAACCATAGAATAGTTAGGGTTGGAAAGAACCTTACAATCATCCAGCTCCAAACCCCCTGCCGTGGGCAGGGACACCTCACACTAAACCATGCCACCCAGGGTTCTGTCCAACCTGGCCTTGAACACTACCAGCGATGGAGCATTCACATTCAGAACGGGGTAAAGGAAATGCCACGATTTTGAAATCAAAGTTTTAGGGTCCTTCTTCTGACAATCAATAAGGTTCCTGCTTGGAGTTAAAACTACTTATAAAGAGGATGTTTTGGTGAAAAGCATCGTTACTGCAGTTTTTTTCAACAAGTTGCTGAGAATAAAACTGTATTTGTTTCCATTAAAGAGCAGGAGTCTTTCAGAGACAAAGAAGGAGTATTTGCTTTGTAAAGCACAGCCCAGTTGAAATGTTCGCAAAACATTAAATGTTTTGTTAAAACATAAGTTGAAATGATAAAGCTGATGTGGTGATGCATATTAACACAACATATTTTTCCCCTCATATTTCTCACAAGGTAGCAGTATCTCCTCCCACTACAGGCAGCAGGAGTTATAGATGTGCAGCACATAAAAAAACTTAAGTCCTTTCAAAAATTTATGATAGCAAGTAAAACCCGAAGCCCAAAGATCATGAATTAAACCTCTGGATCCAATAATTCCCTAACAGGACAGATAAGGTGTTTACTGCTGCATGGATATGTGGATACAAAAAAGGTTTCCATTCCCTGGTCTGCAGGCTCTGCACAAATCTCCTATCTGCATGATATGAGGGGAGCTCTACAGCTAGTCTAATTTGGTCTACGGCTAGTTTAATTTGCACCATCTGCAAATAATCACTAGGGGCTAAAAGGGACCCAAAATCCATGTATGACAAACAGGCATCCCTGTGTTTCTCACAGTTGCACTCCTTTTCCCTTGTTTTCCTGATTTTCCTGGCAAGAGATGGAAAATGCTGGTAAGAGCAGCAAATACAGCTCCACTTTGACTATGGCCCACATGCAGATGAGAAGACTCTCCCTGGACCAACACCACCTGCTTTAGACATAAATGTACCTGAGAGATTAGCCACAAAGGGCTAATTATGTGAGCATAATCTACTTTAGATCTCACAGGAAAGAGGAAGCATGAGACTCAGGTCTGAAAATCAGCCTGGTCTACCCCAGCCCTGCAACATCGGCACATCCAAAAGTCATATAGAACCCACAGAAACCCTTTTGTCTTCTCTAAAGCCAATCTCTAAGGCCACGGATTCTGCTGGGTTTGCTTTAGCTTGGATATGTAGTGTCAACACAACAGCAGCTCCGGCTGCAAGCAGATTGGTGCAGAAAGTAGGTCAACGTGAGACAAGCTGTTCTCAAAGCAGCATTTCTCTCTCCTCTCCCTTCCCTTTCTGTAAATGAAGAGTGCTAAACTAGTTGCTTTGTAAAGCACATAGGCATTCACCCTGTCAAACAGCAGTAAAGCCATTCTGCTGAACAAGTTGCAGTCCTAGATGATTATTTTATCACACAATTTAGAACAATGTGCCATGTTTGTAACAGACTTCATAGGAGACAAGACTTGTTAGTACTAAAATTCAAACTAATTACCAAAAAAACTGGTTTGAGTATTGTAAAACAAGGGGAGTTTGTAAGCAAGACAAAAATAATTCTAACTATTAAATGAATATTCATTAAAAATGCATATTTTACACAGTTTGTGGGTTTGTGTCACAGAAAATTAGTTTCTGTCAAAAATTAGTTGTCCGTCAAAAGAAAGCAGAAACTGTATTTTAACTCAGAACACACTGTATTCAGTGAAAAGGTCTTACATGTTCATCAAACTATAACAAAACCATAGAATCACTGTTCCACAGACGTGGACTTGCAATGTGCAGAGATGTGTTCTCATTTCTCAAGTCTAACTTACCCTTTACAATTACCCCATTATACTCAGGTGGTAAAAGCAAAGCAGGAAGTGAGGAGTGCCCACGGATGCATTAGTTGCCAAACAGTCAAATGAGCAGAATAATCCAATATATGATTTATCCACTATGCACACTCTCGATTATATTGGAAACCTTAAAAGGGTAGGCTGGTGAATCCTTAAACTCCTCTAGAAATTTTATCTCCCTGTATATGTCCTGACTTACATGCTTAGAAGAAAATATGACTATGAGTTTATGCATGTCAGTAACAAGTATTACCTTGAAAGAGCTCTCTCCCAAATCACACATTTGATGAAGTACTGAGAGCAAAACTCTGACTTACTATCTTAATTCAGGAGATACTATTAATTTCAAGAGGAGTATCCATGAGTTAAGAAAGCCAGATTTGAAGCTGGATTCCATTCAAGTCCCCTGAAAGTCAATGGAGCCACTCTCAATGATTGTAAAATGAGAAGAATTGGGCTTGTGCCTATGTTTAGTATTGGATATGTTTTTTTCCATGGTACATATTTTTCCTATGTATAATGCAAATTTGACTCTGAATTTCTTTTTCCTCTACTTAGAGTATAACTTGTTGTTAATGAGCATTAAATCATAGAATCATAGAATAGTTAGGGTTGGATCTGTCTTGAGTTTATCATACCCTTTGAGTTTCTGCATAAGTACTTCAGCAAATTTTCCCCTTAATTGCTACCCAGTGTTCAAGGGAAAAGTAGCCTAATTTGTTCCACCTTTGGACAGAAGGCTACATGGTTGAGTCACCATCCCTTGGAGGCATTTAAAAGACATGTAGATGTGGCACTTAGGAGCAAGGTTTAATGGTGGACTCAGCAAGTGTCAGGTTAATAGCTGGACTTGGTGATCTTAAAGGTCTTTTCCAATCTAAATGATTCTATGATTCTGTCATTCTATTAAATGGTTACATGACAGGTACAAAATTATGCCCCCATTTCAGCAACAACACACTCATCTGAGTAATTCCCTTAGTTGATGAGATTTGGGCAGCCTCCGCTGGAAGGAAACAGTGAAAACGGTCCCACAAACTAACCTGGCTGTACCCAAGTTATCCTGGAGCATGGCTCAGAAATGTTGGAAATTGGAGTATCTCCTGTTCAGTTTTATATTCTTTGCTTTACTGTAGTCAGCACCAATTGGACTTTACAGTTAATTTACATATTATTTTTTCTCTGCTTCATCCCCCCTTTTAGCAACTGAAGTTATGTCTTCCTCTATACTTGTTCAATATCAGAGTGGGGGAAAGAAAGAGAGATACTCAATCTGATGTGGGAACATTTTCTCCTTTGTATCAAAGAGCCATCTGCTAATTTACAAAATACAAACAAAGTGACTGGATGTGCAAGAACCCCTGTTGGGAAGCCAGGCACAAACAGTGCCTGTACCACGTCAAGGAGTGCTGTGTTTATTCTGGAATGCACAGCTCTCTGGGTTTCTTTTATCTTTGGGTATTTTTCCTCCTTCTTCTCATTTTATTGATCTTAGTTCAGCATAGCGAATAAGCTCTAGCAAGATAATAAATACAGATTATTTATAGAACACTTTTCTTACTGTAAAAAGCACTTTTCTAGACAGCAACAGAAATCATATCGAGCAGCAACTATTCTGTGGGCTGGGGCAGGAATGGTTGATAGCTTTCCCTCCTTCAATCTCCCTGTTTTGAAACCCTGGTTTCTGTTGTCCCTCTGTTTTCGGAGCAGTTGAGTGACACAAGAGTCAAGTTAGTCCAGCAGCTCCTTTCATCCTCTCTGCCTGCCTCCTCTGTGCACCATGCAGGGCAAGGCACCATGCAACGCTCAGGAACTATCTCAACCTTGTCCTTTTTCAGTTGTTCTGTGAGCAAGAAATAGGGAAAAAAGGCAAAACACAGGAGCAGGAGACAGCTCCCCTGCTCCTAATCTGCAGCAAGCAGAATGACTTTCAACGGTTAGTGTGGTCAGCCAGCTCACCACGGTCTCACCACAGATTGTGACAATAAATGTCACCCTCCAGACGACAGAGAAAAGAAATCATCCAGAGGGAATGTATGCAGGGTGGTTAGGTTATGTTACAGAAGCAGTGTATGTTTAGTGTTCAGACCTTTTCCTTCATTTCAGCTGGTACTGAGGTTTGAAAACAGCCAGAAATATTTAAATACCAGTAGCAGGCCTGCAAACTTGCTTCCTAAAAGCTGGAAGTCTTTATGGCAAAGATAAGGCTGTGCACAAAATGCAACTAACACAATATTTATGAAGCATGCTACTGATTGACCCATTTCCTGTAAACTGGACTAAAATTCATTTAAATTGGGAGGTTTTGGGGGCTATGATTTCGTAGAAATTTAACATTTGAGGATCTTGCCACACTGACAGACCTGGAAGGTAGAGCAGAAACAGCAACAAGGACAAACTAAAACCACTGTCCTCTTCCCTGTGCTCAGGTGAAAACACCAAATCTAAAACATTTAAAGAAGTCCAAATTCCCAAAGGAGCCTGCATAGACAGTGTAGTCTGGCACATAGGGCCAACCTGCCATGGTACATCTCCACAACACTGTATTAGCAGAGACACAGCTCCACGTGAAAGCAGGTTCCCTGTTTCTGAACCCAAAGTGATTCCTAGAAGACAGGAGGGTGTTTTCTGGACCACACTTCTCAAGCTTGGTAGATCTAGGAGTAGGTTACAAAGTGCCAGCTCCCTGCCTCGGTGCTGGTGGTGTGGAGATGTGCTCTATCTGTGTCCACCCCAAACTCAGGCTCTCTGTGTGGACTGCTGATACGGATGTCAGTTATAGTGATAGGCTCTTTAACTATGGACATGTGTCCATCAGAAGGCAGGCTGAGGTCATCAGTCAACAGAACCTACATGAAAAGGTTTTGTTGGGAACAACTTTCAGCCACCAGGTCCAAGGATATGAAGTGGTGAGACAGAAGCCCTGACAGTAGTGGCAGCTCTGCTGCGTGCCATGCTGCGCTTTTAAAAGTAAACTGATCTAAACTTGCAGCTAAAGTCTGATGCATTGCAAATGTGCAACTGCAAAAATACAATTGGAAAACCAATCCACTGGTTGTAATATCCTAAAATGCAAACACAAAAAAAAATGTTAAGGCCTCACAAAAGCAGGTCTAAATATAAGAAACCTGTAAGTTAGCGCGGTAGTCTCAGATGTGACTAGAGTGTCCATTCATGTAGGTACGTGTGTGCTTATGCACACATCCTACTGGTATGAATAAGAATTAAGTACAAGTTACACCTAAGCTGACAGTTCAGGGATTCCTGCACAAATTGCCATAGTTAAACCAAATACTCACATTTCCTGGAAATGCTGATTAAGAGTGGCCTTTTCAACATGTAACTTTAGGAAACAAACAGCAAAAATCTATTTTCTATGATATTCAAGAAAACTGTTCAGTAACCGGCCAGCTATACCTATGTGAATATTTACTATGTATGTGACAACAGAACTTGCTGTTCTTCCTTTCCATTCAAGAAACATATGGAATGACTTGAAATCGCCTGAAGTGAACCTGCACTCGGGAACACCCAGAAGTTCTGCTAATTTACAGGACACATGATTTTACCCAGTATATTTAGCGGAAGGGATGCTGGCGAGCCACAAGTACCATTGTGCTCATGAGCTCATTTTGCTATCTACATTATCATCTGCATCAAAACACAGATCGAATGCTCTGCCAAAGGTAGCTCTGACAACAGTAAGTGGCAACACGCAGCTTGATGTTGTGTTACCTCCCAGGGCAGGCTGTTCTCCATGCACATGTGGTGAATCTGCCCATACAGATTTCACACCACCATGGAAACCTCCAGAGGCACCGTGGACTGCCAGCATAGGAATCCTATCAACATCCAGTATTTACATTCAGCCCACTTTAGAAAGCTATAAATATTTAATGGGTGTGAGCTAGCATAGATTTTTAGAAGGGTTAAAAACTTAAATTCAGACTAAGTCCTGTCACCAATCTTTTTGTCTGTTTTTACAAGGAAAACCCCCACTGTCAAGAAATGCTGCAGTATTCCAGGGTATTTCAGTACTCTGCAGTACTTCTACTATTTCCAGGGCAGTTACCACAAGACCAATATAAAGAGTCTTTGCAGGTATCATTACCAAAAATGTGAGCTTGGAATGGGAAAACGCTGGTGATGAGCCCTATAGACCCAAATGGGAATGTATTAAAGATTAATATATTTTAGCTTACATCATTTCCTGGTCTGTTTCCAGCATTCCTGCAAACTGATTGTGTCATTCGTCACTCTGAAGTATTCAACATTTACTATTTTATAGTATTTCTATAACACAGGGTCTATTCACTCAAATATCCAGGCTATCATGTAACATCTTTTTCCTTCTGAAGGGACTACACAGAATAGTTGAGACCAGAGCTGCTTTAAATAGTTTCCGTTACTCTGTGTACGCATCATATGATTTTCCCTCTCATCCTCCAGCACTTTTCCATTGCAACCTTCACATGTCACACAGTGCCTTATGCACCTATCAACTCTCACATACCATGGGGTAAATTTTAGTTTCACTTATGCTGACATAATCCCAGTAAAGCCAGAAGGATTGCCTGGGTTTATCCGAGATCAGAAGACAGCCTCAAGTTAGGCCGAGCGACATAAGTGTTTGGAAGGAGCAATTATGTTGTGCAGTGAAAGACAAAGGTTTCAGAATTCAGGCTGACAAAGAGATAATATTCCCCACACATGGATGTATCAACTACTGTCACTACTTAGCCTTGGGAGATATTTTTGCTGAGAATGTAATTCTTTTGTATAGGATAAAGCCAAATTGCTGATCATTTTGAGTTTTTAATAAATAAAATAAGCATTGCATCTGATATCATTAACAGTAGGGAGAGTGGTCTTTCTGGATATAGTGCTGTATTATGGCAGAATACCCAGATGCTATCAGTGATGATAGATTAAATAGATTAGAAGACAGGAAAGAAATAAATTTCAACCCAAGGTCTTACTGCAGCAGCAATGAACTAAAATTCTTATTCTCTTCTTGTCCCAAATGACTTTGCATTGCTCGGGCTCTCAAACAACTGTCATATTTCACACCAGTTTAAGTTTATGTTTTAAATTCAGTTTTGTAAAGCACTTTGGGATTTTCCAGACTGAAAGGCATCATATATAAATTTAAAATATTATTATTATTTCAACATTATTTATGGATACCATCTGTTCATAACTCTGTTACTGTCTCTTCTTTTTAATGTTCTTATCACAGACTGTCTTGCTTATTACTTGCTAAATTGGTCAGAATTCAGTTCAAGCAATTTTGAGTTATAAGTTTACCCCAATGAGTGCCTGCCAAGAATGATGTTTATGGCATATCTTGCATTGATTTTAGAATTTCTAAAAGTAATAAAGCACTGAATGAGGTTCCTTTCTTCTCACAAATTAGAATCTGCCATATTAATAGAGTAATGTAATGCTATCATCACTTCCACTGGTTTCTTTCACCAGATTGATAAGAAAGAGAAGTTAAATCCACAGACATTTAGGCTGTTTGTTTAAAAGGCCTAGAGGAAGCTGTTGGCTTATTTTTTAAATCTTCAGAAATAATCATTCCAGACCTGATCCTGCTACTCCTTTGTGTAAAACCACCTTATTCTGTAAGCTGTCGGGTTGGCTGCTCCAGGGCAGAGCACCGCTCATGTCAGCAAGAAGACAGTACCAAGCTCTTCATCATTTGCCTGTGCAAGTGAGAAGAGCCCCATCCCATTTGCCTTCTCCTCTGTGGTGGCAGGTGAGCTGTACTCCATTTCTTCGCAGATACATCTGGAGTGTGGATAGAGACACGAGCATTCCATCATCCAGTCTTCCAAGATGCTCTTCACAGCTGAGCTTGGTGGGGTTGGGATCACAACTCAGCACTGGTCAATGAGATGCAAAGCTGACAGGATTTCTCTCATTCCTGAGTGAGTGTCACTTGCATACCATTACAGTTCTGCTTACAATCACTATTCAGTTCATATTTACTCTCTCAAAACCTGTCCAAAGTATAAACCTTTGCATCAGCTGTTCTCCTGTCAGATTTCACAAGCAAACGATAATGAACAATTCAGGGGGAAAAAAGTAATTTGAATAGGACTAGTAAGGTTCAATTAGAAGCAATGCAGCAGATTCACCAAATAACCCACGACCCCCACCAGCAGCCACTGCCATACTAGAGCTGCCTGGAATTTTTATTTTCTTGGGTTTAACTTCATAACTCCACTTTCCTTTTCCTTCTTGCTTCCCCTTGGCTGACATATTCTATAGCTGCTGAAATGATCCCCTAGCCAGGAATGCTGGATGAGCGGCTGCCTGTGGATTGATGCCAATACTACACTGGAAACTGGAAAGCAGCACAGACTGGCTTGTACCCATATCTCCTTCCAGACACAGACAAAAAAAACAGAGCTCCTTATTAGAGACTGACCTGTGAACACATGATTTCCTCCTACCTGCTCCTGTGGACACATCAGCATTCTAGGAGGCTGTACACTGACCATGCGTGATGCCAAGTTGAGCTTCCTACTTCTCTTGCTGGGTTTTGAGAATGCCAGAGATCTGTGAGGCATCAATTACAACCCTGAATGCATCCCTCAAAATAAATGTTTTGTGCATTTTTGTAGCAGATCACCCAGTAATAGCACATAGCTCAAGCAACTAACAGAGCACAAGTGCGCTTCCAACGTGTCAGATAATAATTGTGCCGTAACACCACAGTGTATACATGAATAAATACAGTTCTAAATTCAATGAGATATTTTCCTTCTGCTGCTCCTCCTGCCACAAATGAATACACCAGCAATTAATTACTGTGCTCAGCAACTCCCTGCAGCAATTGTGTAATAGATTTATTTCCTGTCCTTTGTCTCGTAACCTTTCAGATAAGTTTCATGGGTCTGGAATGGCAAGCACCAAGTTATATGGGTTTGTTCATTTAATGTTTGTAAATGTTACAGCTCTCAGATACCTGCCATAACTTTCTCAAAGTTCTACTACACTACTTAGAAATACTGCAGGATATTTGAGCATTAGAATCATCTGAGCTCACAACTAAGAATAAGGGAGCTTTCTCAATCAGAGATAGTTGCATGTTACATTTTATGGTAAAACTTATTTATATTTAAATTGCTAACATATGAGAAATAGTATGGTAGTACTAGTTTCTTACTAGCTGCCAACCATTTAGGTGGTTAGGACGACACCAGTATAACCTGGCCTTAGTAAAGTCACTGCAAGTTCTGCCACTGGCTTCAGTGAAGCTGAGATGTCACATAAGTCTCTATTTGTGTACCAATAATAAGAAATTGAGAATTTAAACTAATATGTTGCCACTGCACTCTGCTTTTTTAGACCATTATTTTAGGATGCACCAGTAAAAGTTGCTGAGTGCTTCAGGCATTATGAAAAGGACTTCCATATCAAGAAAACCACAGAGCTATTTCCTGATCATATTTTGCGATGTTTAAAGTCCACTGAGGTCATGGGCCTGGAGTTGACAACACAGCACAGGCTGAACATTGAACAGACACTGCCTAAGTGATGAAATGCAATGCAATACTACTAGTGTCTCGCTGACATTATTATCTACTGTTGCACAGATGTCTCAGAAAAAGCCAACTTTCCATGTTCTCCTGGGCAAATGTAAGTCCAAGAGGGGAAAACACAGGAACTGGGCAAAAATAGGTAGTGGGAGCAATCTCAAATCCAAGTTTTCTAAACCTGGAATGAGTCCAAAGACCCTTGAGGAAATTACTTTCCAGGCTGAATGAGCAGCAAGTGTAGACTGGCAAAGCTGGAAAATAAACCTCCTGAATGTCACAGACCAGGTCTCAACCCTGAATAGTACCGCATATGCAATGTACTAAGAATAATTAATAACAAAACAACAAGTCTGAGCTTTCTGACTGGAAACACAGCATGGCCCTGGGCTTAGAGTAATGGATTGGAAATAATTCTGTTCCTTCTACTATTGGCCTGTACAACCAGTGCTGCCTTCAATGTTATTCTTAAAGACAGTGACTCTCTCTCCCAGCCAGATGTGCAATATCCAGCAAATAGAGGCTTTGCAAAAAAAAATTGTTAAAAATAAATAATTAATCCCAAAAGTTCTAAAATGCCCTTAAATCAACACATCAAGAATACGGTTACTGTGAATTAAAACTACTCATAAAGTATTTGTAAGACTCAAATGCTAACGAAAAAGGGAGGAAAAGTATCGTATTTATTCCACAAGTTCTACTTAGCTCTGCTCCTCACATCTCTGTTCAGTCAATACTCATGCAGCTCTGCCTAATTTATTAAAGCTGAGTTTAAGACTGTACAGGACACATACTAAACTCTGGTGTCCCTTCTCTAAGAAGTTTTTTACTTAATTACTTCAGTCTATTAGGTATAGGTGGTGTATTCCTAGAATGGAAGAAAAAAATTAATTTCTGTCCTACTGAATACTTTTTGGCTTAATTTTTTGAATATAAAAGCTGTCAGTGCACTGGGTTTAGAGTCAACCATATCCTTCAGCTGGACTGCACAGTGACTAAAGATGCTTCTGGGCCTGGCATTTGCAATCCTTAATGCCACTATGCCACTTTCTTGTTACACTTTACAATACCATCTGTAGTTGACATTTCACAATTTCACAGTGGGATTTCTCCTGCTGTCTTGATCCATGCAGATGCCTACAGGTCCTGAAGTCTGCCATGGGATTTACCAGTCTTGATTCCACGTTTGCTGGGTGTAGCTAGCCACTTGGCATATTCCACTGAGGACAAGAGGACTCACAGGCTGGTGACTTGACACATCAGGGATGATAAAGCAGTACCTCACACTGCTGAATAACTTTGCTAATATTAAATTCAAAATTTATTTTCAGCTGACATGTCTATAATCACTTCTCCACTTTAAAAAAAGCAACTAGTATGGAACCACTGCTCTTCTCTTTGTACCTAAATTGTCCAACTTACATTCTTATTGTAGAGATGCATCCAATGGAGTCAGGCAGACAAGAAAAAAGAAAGATGTTTTTTGCACATCACATCAAAAAACAGCCCTTCAGCAACCCAAGGCTTGTGAAAGATTTTGTCCAGTGTTAGAGCATTACTAACCCCTTTTCCGTGCTGTCTTGGCCTCTGGAAACAATTGAAACCTGAGAAAACACAAGGGATATGTCCTCATTTTCTATTACATATACTTAATAAGATGGCAGGCAAGTCGGAGTTGAGACTTCATTTGTGCAGGAAGTCTATGGATCCAACTTTAATCATCTACAAGTAACAGTAAGGCAGAATAACAGGAAGGAAATAACCATTAGGTTGACTAGCAAGAGTTCCCATATTTCTGTACCTCTTGTACAACCTTAGTTCCTTCATTTCAGTCTTCTCTTCCATACAGATGGAAACAGATCACAGAAACATTATGGGGTTTAATTGCTTAATGTCCTTCCTTTGCCTTTGAAAAGGCAAAGCTCCCTGCTGCCAAACAGTTTAGGTGGATGTCCAAAGGGATTTACAAAAGTACTTAAGCAGGTTAAAAGCCTACATCTCACTGACTCTCAAAGACTTTCCATAAACCTGACAGTATAAATGAAGTAGCAATAAGAGCGAGTCCTGTCACCCCATCTCTATACTGGCCAAGACATGGAACAGTTTTCCAGATTCTCTTCTGATGACTACATCTTAGTCACAGACAGCCTGTTTGTTCCTGGCTGACACACTGATTTGAAGCAGGTACTTACGCAGCTCTATGTCTTCCATGTCTCAATATCTAAAACCAATTGGAAGCTTAAACCCTTACTACTGTCCAGACCAGGGCTTGTTACCTGGGTGAGACCGACTGCTAAACTGAATGCCAGACATCAACAGAATGTACACATTCAATGACACCCATGTGGCGCAAAGGTACAATATGCCAGGTGCTGTGCTGTAGCCACCAAATTGTTTGAATTTGTCTTGGATTGTTCTGTATTATTTGGACTCCTCCCAGACCAGAGAAGGCAATAAACTGGCCACAGAAGCTCCCCAATTGGATTAACCTGCTGTTGTAACAAGTTGCATTTATTGTATTAAATGCTAGTTAAGTCATTTCTTCTGAGTTGCTTTCACCATCAGCTCAGAGATCCTGTAAGGAGGGGTCAGAAATTACAAAACTAGCCAGGCTTTTCCAAAAGCTACACCAAAGGTGTGCATGGAGACTGAACAGATCCAGTTATAAGCTACTTCCCCTGATTACAAGTAGTTGTTTCATTGGTCAAGTTTGGCTGCCCACAAGGACTCCCCTTTTATCTTGGGAAGTCTGCACTGAACTGTTCATAATGTGGCAATTTTGGGTTACCTGCACCCAAATATAACATAAGCCTTCCCCCTAAATGCAAACAGTGGATGTACCCTACCAGCAGTTGGGAGTCAGAAAACTGGTTTTGTAATCAGGGAGGCATAGTGAAGAATAAAAAAGAAAGAAGCTTAAATTACACTTTTAAATGAGCTAGGGAGATTGGCTAGTGCAGAATGCAGCAAATGCTTTACTCTCTGGTAGGCAGTGCATCTTACCAGAAGCATAAAATGGTAGATCTCAGGGTTTTGCCCCTTGATGATTACGTGTATCCAGGTGGAATTTGGATTTTATAAACCTTCAAGCCTAAATTGTCTTAGGTGTTGTCTGTTTAAAAGAACACATTTCTCTTTGCACATTTTGGTCAGCACTGTAATCAAGGGAGCCACTATACATATATATATATATATGCTGGATCCTGTTCAGCTTAATAGATAGAAACTTGGCAGTAGAGTGTTCTCCATATGGGGTTTTCAGCTGTAGAAAAGCTTCTGCCTTTGCTATAAAATAGATTGGGATTGTTCCATTCCAGATTAGGCTGCCTCTTCATCTAGATGGTTGAGGAGAACTGGATTCAAATGTGAGCTGGCTCTTTATAAGGAATTAAGCACCAGTAAAAAAAAACACATGCTGGTTTTCTAAGACTGTTTGTGATATTTCCCTGAAGTTCTGAGGGAATTACTACCCATTTTGTCTTAATTGCATTTTTGGTTTAAGTTTTATCAAGAGCAACCAGGGAAACAGAATGGCACATCCATCAAATATAGCTTGTAATGAACATATGTGTCTCTCCAGACACTGATCTAACTGTGAAGATGCAGAGCAGTGTTGGAAGATTTGGCAGTCTAATAAAAGAAATACACCATAGAACATCACACTGAAGTTATTTAACCGGACAAAATTATACTGGGATAAATGTGCAAACACATTTTCCCAAGGTACCACAAATATAATGGCTTCATTGTACAGGCACAACTTTCCCATCAAAACAATGAATTTTGGACTTAAATAATGAATTTGTGTAGGCAAAGCAAAAAATTTCCATAGTTGCCAAAGGGAAAGCAAAGAACAATTTTAAGGACAGGGAAAAAAAATCACAATGAATTGCTGAGAATAATTCCAGTAGCATGAAATTAGTGTAAATCACAAATAGCTCCTGTGAAGCTAATGTTAGACTGAGAAACCAGAAAAAAGACATAAAACCTAAACATAAATCACTGAGAGAAAAAGAATTAAAAAACCCAAACAAACAACATTAACACAACAGAGAAATTTAATAATACAGTAAATTAATATTAACACTGAATGATTACTAAAGGAATAAATACTTCCCCAATAATGTTTAGGTTGGACAGAGCCTTGAACAACATGGTCTAGTGTAAGGCATCCCTGCCCATTTAACTAGATGGTCTTAAGGTCCTTTCCAACCCAAACCATTCTGTAATTCCATGATTCTATGGTTCTATGATTCAGGTCATACGATAGTAGTTCCTTGCAGGAATGGTATTAAGCCTTTATTTTGTCTTCACAAACCTGGCAGGCTGTACATGATCTACATGGATCCCATTGAAACTTTAAGAAGGTGCATCTTTCCTACCTGGCTAACAGCTACCCAGTATAATGGATGGCAACAGGAATGTTATCAGGTCAAGCAAACATACAGAAACCTACCCAGAATCAGTTTAACACTCCTGCTCCATCACTCTAAATGTTCACAAGTTTCTCTTCCTTAAATGGTTGTTTTGTGGCAGGTCCTCAAGGAGGAATAATAGCTAGAACCCCTGCATGGCTTGCACAATGCAAGCAATTATAGTTCTTTCACTGCTGCTTTTATATAATTGATATAATTAATGTTTTAGGTACAAAATTAATAAAAACCACATAAAACTTACTGGAGAGTTTGCTCTTGAAGAATACGTTCAAATTATATTTGTTCTCTCTAAAAGGTTTGAAAATATTACCCTTAAGCTGTTTATTTCACTAGTTCATTCTTTGAAGTTGTATGTGTCTTCGCAACAGGGGCTGGAATGAATTACAATATATAGTGTATTCTGAGATGGTGTCTGTGTTTTTTCAATAGAGCCTTGCTTTGGTAAGGCATTGTTTGTTGTTGTCTAAAGGGGCTCAGATATGTCATTCTTATTACCAAGGCTTATTTAATTCATTTACTAGCTTATTGCTTTGGATAATATATGCAAATAGTACATATTAAGAATGATATGAATTATAGAAAGCATTACCATTTATGTGGAAGATTCATCAAATGTTAATGTAAAATCTATATATAGAAAGAATAAAATAATAATAAAACATGAATGTGCAGCAAGCATAAAAAAATTAAGATCCTGAACTGCCCATTTATTAAGCAAATAAGAACAGCATATCCTTAGCCAGCAAGGGGAAAAGGCAACAGAAAATGATTGTGCGTTACAGTGACACTGATAACCATTTTAATCAGGTACCCACTATTCTGACAGGGTATGTGCTTGTGAATGGGGAAAATGAAAATCTGTGTCATAAAGGAATTCCAACCATGCTGGTTAGAAAGCGGTAGGAGAGATGTAAAAAACAAGCCCATGGATTTAGTCTTTACCAAAGAGCTAATCACAGACTGCTTGGGCTTTACACCAAACACTTGGTAGAAAACTATAAACCCAAGAGCAGTGTTTTATATCGTTTTGAGTTTGCATTTAATAATTTTGTGTTTCAAATGTTCTTGCTTGCAGGTATAGCCTGGAATGTTTCTAGCTAGTCATAAAGGGTTCTGAACCTGTAACAATCCATTTTTCTCATATTGTAAGGAAAATTGTCACCTATCATTATAGTATCTGGCAAAGAAACATCCATAGAGTCTAGTGTATCCCTATCTTATTTGACATAAATGTCAGGCTTTTCTAAAATGGAATAACTGAATAATAATGAAGCCCATTGATGATGATTAGAAACATTACAAAGAGTGAAAAATTAGTTATATAGTTTCTTATATTCATAGACTGCTTATGAGAAGAACATTTTTGTAGAAATCATGCATAATTATTACTCAAGGAGAGGCTATCAAAGATAAGTTATGTGAATTTTCTCTCTTTCATAAAAAGTTCTCATTATTGCAGCCTGAATTGCTACACTTTGGAAGTCTACTTAACTTCTCAATATTTTCCTCATGTTTTGTCTAATGTTTCCCTACTCAACTGTTTCAAATCAAGCTCTCATTTCCTCATATACTGATAGCCATCTACAATACAACACCATGCACACATCCTTTCAGGAATCAGACATCAATATTCTGCATGTCAATTTTGCTCTTCTGACCATAGCTTTAAATTAGGCAATTTTTACTTTTCTTTAAAAGCCTGGATGTCATTTATTTCTTTTTTCAGTCTGTAACAGAATACATACCTATGGACTTTTCCATACATATTGCTAGCCTTTATAAACCTCTATCATAAAATAGTAAAGCATTTCTTAAGATCTGCTCATCCTTTCAACAGAAAGGGAAAAAAGGCCCCACTCTTCCAGCAGCAGTTGTAAGGTTTCGCAAACAGACTCATGTATTACTACTGTGCTAGATGTTGCACAAGCAGGATAATAAATCACTTTTGTAATACCTTATAAAGAGAAATAATTATTAATATGCCCATTAAAACATTAATAAAGTGTTACAAACTGTTCAAGAGCAACTGATTAACTACCATTCCTAGTAAGGGAGATTTCTATTGCCTCTTCCCCTATATTTTGCTTACTTCCCTACTATTCCTCCTACTGCTGCTCAGTTTATTAACCCCATGTAAACATAACATTAATGCAAAATGTTACCAGATGTTTAAAACAATCCATGAAAACCTTCCCTTAGGTTCTGTAGGCTTGAGTCATTAATCTATAAATTCTTTGGTTTCTTTTCTACTTAAACATTATAGTATATTTCTGAAAGGATTTGGTGCTCTCAAAGGTAAAATCTCACTTGCTTATTAATGCATGAAATCTCACTAAAGTCACTGAAACTACTCGTGTGAAAGACATACTCAAGTTCATTATGGAAAGATTAGTCATTTGGGTTTAAGGAAACTGTATAAGTGCCACAGCAAAGTTGAGTAGCTTCAGTCTCTCATTTACATGCAGAGCAAATTCTTCCACCATTTGCTTCCAATTCGATAACTGAGCAAAGACATAATAATAAATAACTCAAAAGAAAAAACAAAACAAAACAAAATTATTTAATAAACCACAGCTTCAGATTATGGGGACCAGAGGATCTCTTTCTTTTGCCACCCAGCAAGGAAGTGAGGAGCTGCCCTGCAGCCTTCCATCTCATTCCAGTCACTACACAGGCACTTCATCCACCTGTGGATGCCCGGACAACTTCTTATACACAGACTGAGCAGACCAGCTTGAGAATTTGGGGAAAAATTAATCAAGGGCAAAAGAACAGCCCAAAATAAAACAGAAGCCTACACAACCCAATATAGATGTTCTTACTAGCACCCAATTAGTGCTGCTCCTATCCATGTTTCCCCAAGGATAAAAACCCAGACCAAGACTCGCACAGCCTCTCCTCCTGAAAGTGCCTGGAAGAGGCATGGTGCTTCCCAGAAGGATGGCTGCAGTGGTTGGGAACTGCTGAGCCCTCCACAGAAATTAAAGCTTCTTCCTCTTGGCAGCCTCCCAGGAGAAGATACTGGCAGTCATGTTCCCTTCCCGTCCCCTCCCGTTGCTTCCCGCAGGCTCAGGAAGCAGAGTGGCTCCAGACGGCAGAAGGAGGCTCTCCCTATTCAGCTCTCCTGAGGTCAGCAAGGACTTTGGTACAGCTATGTTAACCCTTACTGCAGAGCTCTACTATTTGCATTTGTAGCCCAGGCACTTCAGATAACACCCTTCTAAAACTCCACATAAATTACAATGAATAGCTTCTTGTGTGTGTGTGAAGCAACACCCCACCTATCACTTAATCTCCTTGTGCCACACTACACCAGGATCACCTTATACTGAGCAAATCAGCCCCTGGCCTGACACCCAGTTTCTGGCTCATGATCCTCAAAGCAACCCTGCCAAACCTGGCTGTTGGATGTTATCACTGGTCCTCACCCACCCAGAAATCTGTAATGGTGCCACAGAAAGAAGGCTTTGGTGCTTTGGGGGTACATGCAATAAGAGTGAGGAATGGTTCACCCATCCTTCTGGAGCTCTGCATTTGGGACAACTACCCAAGAAACAAGTGCTGCAGAAGAAAGGTGCGCAGAAGGAACAAGCAAATTGTTCAGATTAAAGCCAGTTCCCTCATGGAGAAATCAACAGGCAGGACACCGAAAGGCATTGCTACAGAAAGCACTCTAAAAACCTGGTAACTTAGTAGAAAATTGTCTCCTTTTTATGGGTTAGTGGGTTTTTTTAACTCCTTATAGCAAATGTAAATGGGGGTGTTTAGTAAAACTCCAGAAGAAAACTAAATACTAAAAAAGATAATACTTTCTTCTTTAAAATTCTTTTCTGTAAAATATCTCAAAAATATTTATCTCTCTTCTGAAATCCAAGTATTTACTATATTTATTAGTATTTAATCTTGTACACCTTGGTCTCTCAAAACCAACGGCAATTTTGGTTTTGGAGATGTGATACAGAACCTCTCACAGTATATTCCCACGTTATTTCCAAGAAATATTTGTGCCCCGGTCTAGGAAGCCTGCAAACATCCATGTATAAATATCCATGGTCTACCGAAGTATGGGGGATTTTAAATTTTTATATGCATGACAAGCACAACAAAAACACTGAAAAAAGAAGATATAGCCTATTTTGTCCAAGTAACAGTAAAGTGGAAATCAGTAATACAATATATATTGCCTATTAAACTAATTACTACTGATCTCACACTAACTAACAAGTAAAGGAAAATTAATGGTAAGATTGAGAAATCTGTACCTCATTTCACACAATGGAACAGAATTTGACCATCTGAAGTGTCCCTCATCCTGTGGCGGGACTTCAGCTTGTACTTTAAAAAACCCTCCCAAATTGGCCACAGCAGTGCTATTATCCGTTACAAGTTAGAAGGAATGAAACAACACGAAATCTGGCGTAGCGCCCAGACCTGAATGAGGCTGTTGCAGACTAGCCTGACACTGATATATTCTCTGGTTTCCACTGAAGTATTGGAAGGTTTCATGGCTGCAGCAAAGCCCCACAATTCTGTGCTTGCTGCCAGACCCTTGCGCTAAAAAAGGCTGATTCATGGCAAAGGGAGGTGGTGCAGGCAAGAGCTGAGCATGACCTAGAAATGGCAGACAGGGCTGAGGATCACATTATAACTGATATGGAGATTATTGGTCAAATGTTTGACTATTCAGACCAAGAAAAGCCTCAGGATTCCTCTTGGAGATAAACCAGTTTTCTGTGCAATGTTAAAAACCTGAGTTCAGAGGATGGACATCCGTAGGTATTTACAGTGTGAAAAGGGATGATTGAATAATGCATCATCGTGCTTTTCGTAACATATTTCTTTCCAAAAAAAAAGCAATGATAAGCTATTTTCATGGGCTCATAATCGTCATTTCCCATAGAAACTTCAGAGACTGTCAATGAAATATACAGAAATATCTGAAATGCTGATTGTCACTATGCAATTGCTACAATGCTGAAACACATTAAGTAGGAACTATCTGGGCACTTGAACAACTCCATCTTTGAAAATAACACAAAGGTGACACTTCAATCCCCATCTGCAAACCTAACAAAGTACTATGCAAAGAAAAACATTACATAAAGTCAAAGACACAAGCCCCATAGGTGCAAGGTACAGAACAGGATTTATCTAGGCAATGGTACAACCCTATTTGCTGGGTTTTAGGAAAAAAAAAAGGAAAACTGCTGAGATGGATGGAGTGGGAAATGGTCTGCCTTAAGAACTTTCAGAAGTATTTTTACAGACTGGTGTTTGTTCAATCCAGTAAAACAAAGGTTGTGAAGATACAGCTACTGCTTCCTGATGTACTCTTAAGAAATAGGAAGAACAGATGCTTAAGCAAAAGACAATGTTAGCATTAATCATAAATATGTTGCAAACACGTGGAGGACATTTCTGATAATCAGTGAAGTTCTGAAACACATGTCTAACAGGAGTAATGGAATGAGGAGAAGTCTAAAGAGCTTTTAAGTGGCGCTTTAGCAGTGAAGAGGTTCACAAATAAAATACTGTTCTTATAAATGAGAATATTCACTAATTTATAACTTTATTATTGCTGTTAACTTTAACATAGGAAAAAAATAAAAAATTGCAGCAATTTGAAAAATTAACAAAGAAAACTACCAAAAGACACAACCTCCCTTGAGCTTCATTGTTATTTTTCTAAAATGGGCAAAAGTTACTCCTACAGAAAATTTGTTTCCAGTTCCATTTTTTTCCAGTAATATCAGCATGAGACATGCAAAGAGACATCAGCATTTGATCTGAAATGATACTAACAAATAATATCCTTTGTTTTATCCAACCATCTAAGTATAGAAATGTTTACTAAAAAGAGTTATTTGCTGGCTAACTGACCTGGTGGGCTCTTTTCAACTAATCATATCACTCCTTAACAGCACATTATATGGCCTACAAATGTTAACAGCAATATATTACCACAGACAGTATAATACTTTCAATTTAGTATTCTAAATGTTGGTGTAAAGTGAACATCATCTTAAGAAAACTAAACCATTGTCAAGACATCAACCTACAGTTCTAACAATAGGAAACTAAAGTCTTCATTTAATAAGAAATTATCATCTTCCTGCATCAGTTAAGAGTCCATCTTTACTATCTTGCTTCTGAAATCTTTGCTGTTTTACTAAGATAGTAGTTATTCTTAAGATCTCTGTAATATGCTGTGGAATATCTAAATATCAGCATGTTCCATCTGGTATTTCTCTTCTGGGGTTAGATTCCTCGGCTGCATTGCTTCTCCATGGACATGGCAGCTGTTAGATAAGCTGAGTAAATTCAGGGCTTCCATTAGTGTAGCAGCAAAGTACAAAGAACAACGACTGGTCCAGTCATTATTTCCCATTACATTTCCATCTGATAGAAAGATTACACTTGGCTATTACCACCAGAACTTGTTTTATTCTGGGTAACTCATATTAAAATTGATTTTCCCTAAAATAGAATTTTTATAATTGTTCATTCCTGTTCTATGTCTGCTTTAAGGAACAATTCCCAAGGAAGAATACCCAGCATACTTGTTATGAGAAATTGCAGTTGAAGAGTTCAAAACCCCTACCAGAAAATGACATAGGCACCAAATTCCTGTAAAGGTGCTGAATTCCCAGGCAGTAGGCATCCACATTGTTTTAAAATAGGCACTGGGTTAAAAAAACAACAATGAACTAAAACTGACTGCTGACATTTTGAATGTAGCAATCCGTAGAACTCAGCATGAAAAGAAATATCCTGATTATTGTGTTTTGTTCCATATATTTTTGGTAGTTTCTTCACTCTTATTTGGCAGTACTGTCCCAGAATGTCAGAAATCCACACTCTGTATAATTTTGGTAGCACTGAAAACTGAACACACTGTAATGAAAAGGAATCGAGCGGTCTCGTTTCACCTCCAAAACTGAGTGAAACACATGACATAGATAAACTGCAAGAATGAAGAGAATTAAATTCAGTACTCCTTTCACTTTTAATATCCTAAGACGTCGATGCCAAAAAAAGGCATGTCACCAGCTGCGTGCAACAGCCACAGCAAAAAATAACTGCTGCTTGCTCCCTGTTCCCCAGAGGGCAGTGACCAGGAACAGATGCAAAAAGAAAGACTCTAAGAGCATTCCCTCAGTATCTTTCACAGCTCCTGGCAATCTGCAGTCCTGGGACTTCCGGAGCTGCAGGTTACATCAGCATCTTCCTGTTTAGGAGCCCTCAGTGGACCTTTCTTTCATGAATTGTCTAATCATTTTTTAAACCTATATATATTTTGGCATACGAAGCATCCTGTAGCTATGGATCCCATGACTTAACTGTGTGTTGTGCAAAACGAGTACTTCCTTTTGTTTGCTCTCAAGCCGCAGCACAGCCATGTTATCTGATGCCTTGTAGGTGCTGTGTTCAGAGAAAGGAATAGTACTGCCTTGCCATTTAAAACTTCTGTCCCATGATTTCTGACTCTTTTTCCACGGAAAAGTCACAGATTGTTCATGTCTCTTCCATGGTCATGCATACTTGACCATTCCCAATGTCTTCCCTGCTTTCCCCAGTTCCATATTGTCTTTTCAGGAGAAAGCTGATAGAACTTCATATCATACTCTGAATGTAGATGTGCCATTGAGTATACTGGCATACAGCAATGTTTTATTTAATTTTTCATTTTACTAGTAATTCCCAATGTTTTATTAGCCTTTGTCACTCACTCAGAGTGGCAAGGTGACATTTTCAGCAGGTCTCAAAACACTTTTCTCTGCTTTAGTTTCAACTAACATGTTCAAAAATAACATAGCACCAGAAAAATTGACCAATTCACTACTCCTGGTCACTTCTTCAGTTCAGCTATGAATATATTTAACGACAAAAATTCCCAAACTGGATGTCTGGAGGACAGCACTGGTTTCTAATGAAAAATTAGAACAACCGATATTTAGCTCTGTTGTATCTGCTTCTCATTTCTATTTATTCTAACATTTCTCCTACCAGCATCTGAACACAAGACAGGTCTTCAGCCTCGGCATCATAAAGGAGAAATCAAACATTCTTCAAAAGAGTGAACACAAATGCATGTAATTCATTAAGTTTTTCTACCTTATCATTCCTTCTGCGTGTGTATTTTACTCATTTATTAGCTATGCAGCTTCTCCAGCAGAATCTCTGCTCTGGAGAAAAGGGTTTTCTTCTTCAACTGTTTATGTTGATGTTTCTCATGTTTCTCAGAATCTTCTTAGGGCTGCATAGTGGGTTTATGTTTATATACGATCTGGTTTTATATTTAACCAGCCAAAGTTATACTCTTTTTCCACCTCCCATTTTGAGCCAGAATTTTTTTTATTTATGAAAGCCCCCTTTTGCTCTCCTGTTTAACCATGCTGCTCCTTTTTGATAGAGCTATATATTTACTCAAAGCCTCTAAAATAGCATAACAGCCCTAAGAAATATTTACAAGCAGTACTACCAACTCATTCTATAATAGTTATATATACATTACCTTGAAACACTGTTGTTAAATGCAGTGAAAGTATAAAGAAGGCATTTATTGCTTATACTAGAAAAATTCCATTGTTATTAATTCTGGGAAGGGTTTTAATGTTGGCATTGAAACACTTGTAACTACCTAACAAGAGGATTAGTTACCTGAGGCATATATCACAAAGAATGGAGATTCTCTCACATCCAGCATATGGATTTCCAGAGCCTGCAAATGGAAAAAGGTACCTTCACCTTCTTTGGTGAATTATTGATTAGCTCAGCCTTAAAAGTGCCCATTTCTCTCCACTGATTGCAGGGGGAGTTTGGATAATGAGCTCTTACATTGACATCTATGTTGTAGGTATTTAAAATTAGGTGACATAAATCCTGCCAAGAGGAAATTCTGTCATGACACTTTTCTACTCACTATATGCTGACAATGAAGATGACACACTATGGGAGATGTGACATTCTGTCACCACTATTAGAAGACACTTCTGTACTGGAGTGATGGTTTGTAGCTTTTTACAGATTCAAGAAACACTGAACACTCACGGCACACCTGTATTTGGCAAGGTGATGTAACAACACTGTGATAAAAAAGCATTGTGATCAGATTTAAGCCAGTTGACCACAGAAAAAACTTCTGAAAGGCAAGTCTGTTGTTGCAGTTAACCCAAAACCATCTTCTGACATTCAGTATGGATGGGTTTTCAACCTGCATTAGGTGGAAACCTGGTAGTGCTTATTTATTTTTGAACTGTAGAGCCTTGACTCCTTGATCCTCATGATTTTCAGGTTTACAGCCAGAGCAGAAGGCTTAATTTACTGTCACTGATGCACAATTTATATTGTGACCTTGGCCACAACATTTATTCTTGCGATTGTGTTGGGAAGTGATGCTCACTCATTCCCAGCTTCTTAGCTAAGCAGTGCAGAACAACAGTCTGCATATTCTTCGCCTGTTTTTTCCAGCTCTAACTCTAATTCAAGCTGCTTTCGGCACTGGCCTTTTCCATTACTTGCAAACAAGGTCAACATTTTTTGTGGGCCTTTTACATTACTCTCCTATAGATCAGTGTGCCCGCGGGTTTGCCTCCTAGTGCCTGTCATGTTGGCAACAGCTATGCTTTTGGAGACTAAGAATGAAAGTTTTGCAAGTGGTGAATGTGGAATATATCTTTTTTACGGTCACTTTCCAGATATGCTTCAAAGCTCGGTCTCCCTAGGTTTCTACCATTAGAGATTTTGTACACCCATGGAGACTAACAGAACCTGAATGCTGCTATAGAAATTGAGATATTAACTACTGTCCCATGGATTGCAGCCTCTGTTGGATCCCAATTCTCCTCAAATTGAAAACAGTGGCAGAACTCCAGCATTATTTATTTGTGGGGAAGGTTAAGATCCATAGGAAACCCTGGGCAACCTTGTAAATAGTTTGTCTTGAGCTAAATGAAATATCATTTGTCCCTAATGATCTCTCTCTGCCATCACAGAAAGACAGCAAAACATAGCACTTTGCAACGTACTAGTGGAAGTGAAGAAGCTTTCTTGCCATCCTTAACAACATTCACAAAATACAACAGAACTGCTCCAGGTTAGCAGGTTCCAGCTGTTAATGAAAGTTTAAGGAGTTTTCCAGGATCTGGAAGGCTTGGGATGTATATATACCTGCAGGACGTGAGACTTGACTTTTAGGTATGTTAATCCTTTTACCTCTGCAGATCAAAACAGCCATTTTCAGCCTAGATGATAGCAAGGAAACATCACGATTTGCATCTTGTTCACCTTTTTCAGAGTACCTAGTCCAGACTCTCTTAACAGCCTGCTTTCTACTATAGAAACACCCACCACAACACTGAATCCAATATTCAGTGTATGCAGGTCATGCTTTTAACTCCCACAGTAACATTCACATCAAACACAGGCAGCAAAGCAGGAGGCACAGGCACACTAAACAGCTTGGT
Source organism: Melopsittacus undulatus (assembly GCF_012275295.1). Taxonomy (NCBI): domain Eukaryota; kingdom Metazoa; phylum Chordata; class Aves; order Psittaciformes; family Psittaculidae; genus Melopsittacus; species Melopsittacus undulatus. Next base: position 97,316,699 of record NC_047557.1, read on the forward strand.
AAAGGAATGTAGAAGACCTCAGAACCCTATAAAATGCTTAATGGTGCTGCTGATTCAAAAGCTAAAAGTTGCCTCATAGCCACATATACAGCATTAAGTAAGCTTAATAAAGGTGATATGTACTGCAACAGTTTGATGTGTTTGAACAATAATTTGAGCATGAATAGTTAGTGCAAATGTCTTCTGCTTTAGGTTTTGGTTCCTTATGTATGCAGCATTTATATTTAACAACATCTAGCAAACTTACTGCAATTGCACATATGTCACTGGTATCCTACATCCTTCACAAAAGTGGTCCATGAGCTTCCAGTTATCATTTGTTAATATTATTTTAAAAAATGCATGAGACATTAAAAGAAATAAAGGACAATGAGAAAATGTTTGTCAAACCTGACAGCATCACCAGCCACACAACAGATGCAGTGAAATCACAGCATTTTTATTGGGTTTCTATGGCAAGGTTTTGGCAGCAGGGGGGTACAGGAGCAGGTTCTTCAAGAAGCTGTTGGAAGCATCCCCTTGGTCCGATGGAGCCGATGCTCCAAGAGGGACCCACACTGGTGCAGTTTGTAAAGAACTGGAGCCCATGGGAAGGACCCACATCAGAGAAGCTCATGAAGGACTGTCTGCCATAGGAGGAATCCCACACTAGAGTAGGGGCAGAGTGTGAGGCGTGGAGAAAGGAGCGGCAGAGACAACATGTGACAAACTGACCACAGACCCCATTGCCTATCTCCCTGCACCATTGCTGAGGGAGGAGGTAGAGAAAATAATCAGTAAAGTTAAAAGGGGGAGCTGCAGCCTTTGCTTTTGCTTTATTAAACTGCCTTTATATTGACACATGAGGTTTTTCCATCTTATTTTCCTCTCCCTGAGGGAGTGATAGAGTCTTAGTGGGCACCTGGTGTCCAGCCAGGGTCAACTCACCACAGTATTTTACCCTGAAGCATGTTATTGCTGATCGTCTCTCTTAAGCAAGCAAGCTAAACTCAGAAGCTGGATGCAGACCAAATCTTTCCAGTTTTAAATAAACTTCTTTTCTGTTTTGCCCTATTATTCAATAAAATGTTCCCAAAACAATGGCTTCATAAGCTATAAACAAGTTTGGCATTTAAATAATTAAATTTGAATGGAGGAACAGAGAATGTATTAAAGGCTTGTGCCTTCAGTCAATAAAACTAGCAATGTTTCTAAGTTTTAGTGCAAAAAGGAACTCACAGCTTCTAAACAAGATCAAGGTCTGCTTATGACAAATGATCTGCACGCACATTCTGCAGGGCCTCTGCCTTTTACACTTCTGCAGGGGGTGAAGAGAAGTATGGGGCAGAGCAAACCATAATCTTATGTATTTGCTGTTGTTGTAGACCAAAAGACTTATGTAATTTATTAGCAATTTTTTCCTTTGTTATTTTTCCATCCCCCTCTTTGATCCAGTAGAGAGAAACTGTTGCTGGGATGTACCCAGCACTGAAGAATACCCCTGACTGCCCCTTAAATCCCCACAGAGCCAAAAATGTTCTTCCACTGGACTTCAACCAGACTCAGAGAAGCCACAGGGCTATTTAGACATTTTCTGTTTAAAAACCCATTAATTCGGGTTTGTACTGTAGAAAGAAGCCTTTCCCACAAACCTCCTAGCTCCTTTCCATCAGACTGCTTGTCATCAGAACCTGGAAGGTTGGCAGTGCCAAGCCACAGCCATACATTCAATTCAAGGCAGAAATAATGCAAAGGAAGATAAGATGACGTAAGGATTTTATGGACTATAAAAGGCCTATGTGATGAAGCATTTCTTAAGCATGGCTTTCAGTTGCTTTGGGAGTGGAATCAGAATCTCTTCTGTTTGCAAAGAAAGAATATTTACCCCAGTGGAATGATCTACATAAATTCTTCTGTACAACTGAAGAACCACATTAAGCACCTAAAACTTGCCTTGCACAATACAAGGTGCTGTGCTGGCACACACAGGGATGAACATCACTGTAGGGCAAATTTCAGCTATGGTATGTATTTGCCTATCTAGCATCTAAAGATCTGGGCAAAGCATTCTGCACACAAATATATACCTCAGGAAAGAGGGAGAAAAGCACTAGCTCCTTTTAATGCATGTAACAGTCATTTGGGAAATCCCCCCAAGGACTTTGCTCTGAAAATTATTGGGCAAACGTGTCTGAGAATGTGAATTTCAATAGTGCTGTTAGAAGTGAAACTGCATCCATCAAAAGGAACTGGTTTCCTGTTTCTATTCTTCTTACCTTTCATTTTTCAGATGTTTAAGCTAGATAATGAAAAGCCATTCCAGACCATTTTAGGTATTGCTGGGATGAGGTAAGGCTGTTATCTATTCGAAGGAGAATCATTTTTCATTGTCTGCTGGTATAAACAGGTAGAGACTTTTTGCTTTCTCCTTACTTTCAACTGGCATAAAAATCTTAACACCTTCTGAAGAGCAGTATGGAATGTATCCATTCCGTTTGCTTTAGCCCACAGTACACCAACAGGAATTGGTGACTAGAGCTACGCTTCCCCTTGAAAATCTGGACTATACAAATTTCACGTTAAGTTGATTTTATGTGGTTTCATACTTTCATTATCCTTTTTCATTTCCTTCTCTCCTCATCAGTTTTGCAGTACATGTGGAGTGTAAACTAAAGAAAGCACCTACCTCATCCAGACCTTTTGACTTTTCATACAATAGCAGCCTGACATAATTGAGACCAGGATCTCAATTTTATGTTGTATTTAAAGATGGTTCTAGGAACCCATGTCCCACTCACTACATTATAAGTATTTGGATATATAAGTATACTGGATCTACACCTCTCAACATATCACCAACACTTTCTGCACCTTTTAAAGTATCACCCATGCAACAGCTGAGCCAACAGAGCCATAGCTAACTGTGAATAACAGCACTATTTCTTGGGGGAGAGGGGGGAAAGGAAGGGGCTTGACTAAAGACATTGACAGCTAAAGGCAATCCAATTCTGAATTATATGAAATTACTTGAGAGAAAAGTTGATGAAAAACCGCATGCTTCACAGTCATTGTACACTTCTTAATTCTCCAGGCCTTACTGTGATCAGTCTTTTTGACCCACAAATCTGTCAGAATCCAGACTAAACTCTGCAAACCAGCCCACTGCTTTTGGGTCTTGCAAATAAACATCTCTTACAGCCAACAGGCAACTGAACCAGTTGCATAGTGTCAGGTGTAAAAAATATCAAGAACCATTATGCAAGCTCAATTCACACTCATTTCACCAACCCAATTTTGCTAATGAAGTTTCTTGTATATGAAATAAAGTGACTGCTAATTTTCATGGAAACTCAGACCACCACAATTTATCAATATAGAAAACATCCCCAGAGGAATGACAACTCACTTCATCCCTCAAACTACTCATGTGAATTTCTCAAACTGATCAGGCTCCTTTCAGAGCTGACTTGTACTTCTGAGTTTTAAAAATTACATAGACTCGTTCTTCAGGAAAAACGTATTTGTGGATTAATGAGCCCAAGGCTGGCTGCATCAGGCTTTGAGTGAAATGGATATGCCATGTGCAATCTACTGTTTCTCATTCCAGGATGAGGCCACTGGATTTAAACATTCTCACATTATGAAGCTTTATGAGGAAAAATAGCTTTTGTAGAATCAGCAGTTTTTAACTCATCTCAAAAGCTTTGGGATTTTTTTTTTTTTTGCAGTTAATATAGAAGTTGTTACAAAAACAAAAATTAAGATTATTAAAAATAGAAGCCTGTGTAAATATTTCTAAAACCATACTTAAATTGGGCAGGTTACCAAAAATACTTAATGACTGAAATGGGAAAGACAAATACTTGGTTTTCTCGAAAACATGCCTAATTTGTGGCTTCCCTTTGGACTTCTGGAAGTGTCTTACATCCTTTCATATTCCGAAACTAGAGGGGAGAGTTTTGATCAGCTCCTAACACAGTCAACTTAAATGTACTCAGTGAATCTTACATCTAACCTGAAACCATGTCAGTGATCTATTTAACTGCTCAAGTACAGCCCAGAAACCAGACACTGGTTTACAACACGAAAAGCCATGGGGATTTCCAATCCTTTACTTCAGGGCACAGTCCTCACAAGCTGTTGTGTGGTTACACACCAGCTCTGCCTTTTCTCAATATGCAACATTTTAAAATGCCCTTCAGTTCAAGCCCTACGGCTTTCAACTGATCAACTTCCAATGTAGACACCCTGAAAGCAGTGTGACACAGCAATAAGCTACAGAGCAACCCCTTAGCAAGTGCAAAATCAGTAAATATTATACTTGGCAAGGTTTTTACTAAACTCTCACTGGTCTCAGTTCTGCCTTAGGACTGGCACAGATCTTTGCACCAGCATCAAAGTCAACTTTCAACAGTGCAGATGCGGCACAACACAGTTCTGCTAAGTCAAGTATTGTTAAATTACACAGTTTTAATTTATTTGATTCCTTCTGTCATTACACAAATGGCCACCTTTTGGAACAGCACTTGCAGCATGACTCCATCATCTCAGATTTTCTCAGGCCAAAAAAGAATTATCCATCCTCTGCAGCTTTTAGGCAGGGATTTGCTTTGGCACTGCACTTCCTTCCCCAGCCCTTGCCAAATGTCAGAACATTTGGAGAGAGAACATTACATTCTTCACCATAAAAAACAAAGCAACAGAGAAATAAAGGAGTAGTTAAGGGAGCAAGACTGCTATCTTCTCACCTACAGCACACTTTGATGAGGAGCAGCTGACTGCAACACAGGCTTCCTGATGTGGGACAGCTTTCCCAACACAAATATGTAACCCTAAAGAGACTGTCACAGCAGTAAGCCATGGTGGCTGTATTATTTACATATAGAATTACTAAGATGCTTTGGTCCTTTTGAGTTCACACATGGTGACACCTGGGAAAAAAAAAAATAAGGTAAAAATCTTAAAAACACTCACCACATTTATATTTCTTTTTTTTTTTTTTTCCAAAGAAACTAATGTAAAGAACAGCATCCCTCTGGCCTGCAGGCACCTCTCCAGCCAGCAATTGCCATTGAAAAGAATTACAGCTGCAATCTAGCTGAAGAAATTGTCTTATCTGCTCCATGAATGCACACTTGGGAGGATTCTTAAATGCTATTTTATATCCCCAGAGAAGAGTCACATGGAGACAATGATGAAAAAGGCATCTGTTTTAGATGTGTATAGTTCTAACCACAGATGTGGGCCGTGTGATCTATGCCTGTGGATAGTATGACTACTGCTCATTAAAATTTTATCATAGGTTGCTCCATATCTTATTCATAGTGTAGAAGCTCAAACAAGACTCAAACAATCAGCCTGGAACCTCCAGAATAAGTGTTTGGAAACAGTGGAGGGATGGTTCATGAAAATTGCCCAATTTTGAAAGAATAAAAAAGTCTCTAAATTTATCTGACTGCTGCCAGCTATGTCTTCCTGAACTGAAGGTGCACAGGCAGTATTTCACCAACATGGACTCTTCCAGTGACAAGCAAGACAGCAGATATATTCTGAAAATTAGTTTCGAAGAAATCAATCTAGAAAATGCTGAAAAAGAATTTTCATCAAGAGCTCTTTTTTTTCAAAAATATCTCTAGTTTTGCCTTTGAAAAGCAAGGGACAAGAAAATCAGTCTGGAAGGGCTGCAAGTTGTCATCCTTGTCTCCTGAATGGCACAGGTTAAAGGAAGTCTTCTGATAGAACCATCTTCCAACATCTCTGCTCACTACTGCTGGTACTTGCTCCTTGTGCTTTTACATAAATATAAAACACACGAGACCGCATTGTCCTTAAAGAAATTACCCTAATCGTGACTCAGCCACACTTGAAGTATCAACTCTAGATCATTCCAAAATCAGCATTCTTGAGCTAGTCCAGCCAATATTAATAAATCTTAAAGCAGATTTAGGTGGATTAATCCCAAAACTGGTGAGAAAACCGTTAGAGAGAAACAGTTAAAATGCTCATTTACTTAAGCAGGTTCTAAATAAAACCAAAAAAAAACATAAATAATGAGGTCCTAAGGTACTTGCTTGCATATATTTAGTGAGCTGCTAGCCAAAACAGATTAAAGCAAGGTGGCACTTTCTGTTTAATTTGTCATATACTTGGGTATAGAGAAGGAATTAATTTGTTCTTCAAACAACCCCCCAGTGTATGCAGAGAGACTGGTTTTATATATATCATCTTCCAAAATACAAGTTTCTAAGTCATGCTTCGTCCCAGCCCCAAAAAGGCATGGAGGAACAACAGCACTCTCATTAAATACCCACCTCTAATCCCACATGTCTAGTCAGTGGTGTTAATGATCTTCAAAGGCGTGGATTATGAATAAGTCTAGACATGCTAGGAAGGTAGTGCTGGGAAGCTGAGTGCTAAAAACAGGCCAGAATTGATTTAAACAATAAACTGGTTTGAGATGCACTGAGCACCTGCATTGTTATTGTCTCCAGTTGAAGATGTAAGGACTCAGCACCTCTTCAAAACCAGATGTACAGCAAGTCAAGACACAGAAGCTTATTGCCAAACTAGACCTAGTCCCTTAGGAGATACTGGTGTCTCTGTCACCCACTCAAGGCATGGGCTGAGGAGAAACCATAACTCTGCCTGCTTTGCACAGCGGAGCAAGTGCAGAGACAACATCAGCCTCAGCTGAAATTTGTTGTGGGGATTAAAGTCCAAAGCCATATCAGTTTGATGCTGTGTCCAAGCTAATAGATGAGGCTGTGAGTACAGTTTATCAGCCTAGTTTCAGTTCTGTGCTGACTCAGTTAAAATACTTCCACACATGGCATCTGCATGAACTCCCATTGCTGTGGCCACCTCTTCCAACACATCGCACTTCACACATGTGCCATATCCTAGGTGTTACTATACAGGAACTGGTAGAAAAGCAATGGAAAGATACTTTTGAAGACACAGAAGAAAAAGTCCTTTTCGTTCCCTGTTTACTAAACAAAGCTGCATATACAAAGGGCAGAATTCTGTACCTGTGACGAATGAGAAGCATTTCCTAAAAACTAGGCCTCTGTATTTTAAGACAGGTTATAATTCCCTGTTGCTTTTTGCTTCTGTTTTTAGTCTAATATAAGTTCTCCATCCAAGCTTTCTCTTTAGTATTTTTGGGAAAGCAATGACATGAATTCAACTTATTATTAACACTGCTGTTTTTGTTACAAATAACCAAAGACTGTTGGATTGAGCAACTGCACTATAATTCAACACATCTCCACTATTTGCAAACTCCACAACTTATTAATTTCTGACTGAGAAGAATCCACAACCCCTTTGTGCCTGTCTTTCCATCCATAAAGTAATGAAAATAATGTTCCTTTGTCTTCTCTGTGTTGCCTTTTTGGAGTCATTATACAGCTATTGTATTGTAACAGGTCTCAGGTGTGGTACTTAGGGCTTCTCTAGTGGATAACAGCATCACAAAACACAAATAAAATCCTTCCAAATGAGCTTTTGTGAGTATTTGTCACTGTAGTATTATTTAAAAAAAAATAGAGCAAATCAATGCTTCAGGTTTTCTTTCTAAATTGACAACCCTAATGAAAATTGACAACTCACTAATGAAAATTACATGCAGTTATTTTTGAGTACTCATCCAAAACGATATTGTTAAAAAGTTTTGTGTTATAAATACTGGTCAGGACTGAATTTGTTGTCCAGCTCCACAAAGATAGAAGATAATATAGAGCAGATAAGAAAATTGAAACTGTGGAGAGAATATTGATTTTCAAACACAGGAAGAAACAAAAGAAAATGTCATATACTACCCTAGCAAGGAAGCAGAAACACATATCACCTCTACACCCCACAATGGAAGAGAGCAAAAGTTGGTGTACACTTATTTAGTCTTCCCAATATCCCGTTCAGAAGTATCACAGAACGGCTACATGTTTCAACACCTAACCTCTTACACCTGGCATATAGCCTGCAATCCTCAAGGTGACATCTATTTGAATGCACATAAAGGAATGCACTATATTTTTATATTTGCACCAAATAGTCCATTGTCAGTGTTTTCTGGGCACAAGCAGATTACATAGTTGTACAAACAATCACAGTTTGGCATATCGCTCACACAAAATACCTAGGTCATTTGAACAAGCATCTGTAATTTATAGCAACAATTTACAGGGATGTGGTTCTACCAGCTACATCCAGTCACGGAGACCTCCTGCTTTTAACTTACTTAAGATTTTTACCATATCACTTAAGCTAAGCTTTCTTGCCTTTCTCTCACATGCAAAGAATTTTAAAATAACAAAACCCAGCTATGCCATCAGCTAAAACAGAGTCTTCAAACTGAACTAGTTCAAATGATACAAAACTCCCACTACTAGTTCTATTTTAGGTAAACTACTTCATACAATATTCAAACCATAACAATATGATCAAATTAGAAAGCTAAGCACACCACGTGTGAAGGCAAAACATGGGTTACATTACCAGGTGAAGTTTATTTCTGTCTCCTTTCACATCCATGAATGACCTGGGCAATAGGTCATTCCACTCCCCCATACTTCCACACATGGCATCTGCATGAACTGCTACTGCTGTGGGCACCTGTTCCAATACATCGCACTTCACACACGTGCCATATCCTAGGCGTTACTATACAGGAACTGGCAGAAAAGCAATGGAATGCTACTTTTGAAGACACAGAAGAAAAAGGCCTTTTCGTTCCCTGTTTATGAAACAAAGCTGCATATGCAAAGGGCAGAATTCTGTACCTGTGAGGTACAGAGGTACACCTCAGACACACCTGAGGGGTGGTCAAGTCCACCCCTCAACCACAAGCCCATCTATATGTTTCAAATCTTTCTTGATGGCCTGATTCTTGGGTACAAGAACATCTACATAGTGTACCTTCCCAACCAGGTTCTTCACCTGGGCAGTTATAGCTTGCCATAATGATGCAGCCCAGGTTTTTCATTATGATTTATTATTATTTTATTGGAACACTTTGTTTTGAAGCAACTACATTGTGAAAGGACTTGTGATGTAGAATATAGCAATGAAACACTGTACACTTTTCAGGATCTTTTCTCCTTTTTTAGTTCTTCCATGCTCAGCACAGCAGTACTAACTCAGACTTTATCTTAGGCTTAGAAGTATAGAAATCCTGGCTTTTGTCTTACAATCTCCTGTCAGGCAGACTTATTTTTTGCCCCTGTAAAAAGTTCTGCTGGCCAGTGTGAACTTGAATCTTAAAGACACATCAGATTTTTCCCATTCCTTCTTCTCTGCAGCTCTATTCACATCTCTTTAAGCCTTCCTTTTGTCTGCCTGCCCCACTTGCCCATACCTCCTGGGACAAGCAGCACATCAGCTCTACTACAGTCTTTGTCAACAACCAAAAGCAGCAGGTAAAGCTCATATTCATTCTTTTAACAACAGGCCAGGCAAAGGCAAAAACACCCTTCTGTAGCTGACTTTGCTGTGTCTGGAGAGAAAACCCAAAGACAGAGGCACTAGAAGGAGCAGCAAAAACCTGAAACTTCAAAGAAAAGAACAAGAACTCAGTGTCTTTTCAGAAAAACATGATTGATTTGGAACACCTGACTCAAGATTTTTAATCTCTTGAGGCTGGCAATACCAAGAATATACTCTTTTGCCTAGTATCAAGTGCCTACTGCTTGTATTTTCCCAGCTTTGTAGTTTCCACATTCCTTCATTTCTTTGCATCCCTCATTGCATCAATATTGGCATTTTCAAGCCCAGCTGGGGAGCTCTGATCCTCCGCTCTGTCCCTAAGACAGATCACTCACTCCATGAAGAAGGTCATGCCTTTTATTTCTCCCCAGAGAAAATGCAAAACATTTCTGTTCCTGAAGAAGCCACAGTCAAAGGGGGAGGAGGGAGAGAGAATTGGCCTCAATATAAAACTAAGTCAAATTTAACACCTCTGAGTGAGAATTTCCAGTTGTCACACAACTCTGAGAAGTGCACCAGACCTGAAATGAGGCTGCTGCAAGAAGCAAAGACAGGAAGCTGCAACCAGAAGCAAACAGGCCTTTCAGTCGGTGATGTAAAGCATGAATAGACAAACTCACACATGACCCAGAGACTGCTGAAACCAGAGTCTTTCCAACAACTGTCAGCTTTGGACTCAGCATTCCCAGACATTCTTTGCCAAAGTGAATAATGCTGCAGTGTTTTCCAGAATCATGAAAAAAACAATTAGACATTTCTGATTGTGGGAGACAAAGAAAAGATAATGGCAGTTAACCACACAGAAGAGATCAGCTTCTGTGGACAAAACAGAAACTGGATTGGCAGCAGCTTGCTCAGAAATGTGCTACAGATATAGTTCAGCACCAGGCAGCTGTGATCCTGTCACAATTGGCTTTTTGGAAATAAAACAAATCAATAACTAAGAAATTACACTCCACATTAGGTTTAGGGGAATTCCTCCCTCTTTGTGGAAGAATGATATACAATCACCTCCTGCTGGTTTGGGATTTCTAAACACAGAATGAAATGCCACTCATATCATAATACTTACATAGTAGAATCACTGTTAAGTGTCATTTCAGAGCACATTTCGATGATATAAAAAAGAGAGACACTGAAATGGCTAAGCTCCATCTGTAGTTTTTCTTTTTGATTGTCTAACAGGGTTATTTCTTATTAATTAATACCATAGAGCAAATGACAGTCCATGGAACAGGTTCAGGATAGGCGTGGGTCTGAAAATAAACATCTTTACGTGCAACCAGCAGTCATTACTCACATAAGATCACCCCCCAAACCATAATAACATACCCAATTTTCAGAAGAAAAGAAATGGAGATGTAATTGTCACTTATGGATAAATGTGTTTTGGTTTTAAAAGAGCCTGAATGACTGGAAGGGATTATATCAAGCCACATTGCAGCTGTAATATTTAAAAAGCTCTAGCTGCAATGTTCTAGATTACAAATTACTTTTGATTTCATTTTTCATCATTCTGAATGGATTATGATTGAAATGAGCAGGTGAAGTAATTGCCCATGCACGCCATGAGCCACCCTCCCCGCCCCTAGAAGTGCCTGTAAGCAAAACAAGGTAACTCGAGGGGTTATTCAGGGAAGAAAAGTTAGTAAATGAAATCTACACCCTTTTGTCAGTGTCTGTAATTTTTCTGTATTCTTCTGCAGCCAATATCTTTCATTAGCAGAACAGTGTCTGCAGCTATGGGCTGTGGAAACTAATTACTATATTTCTCCAATAAAAACTTCTGTTCTAAAGAAATCCCTTCAATTGCCACCTATTTTGTACTCATTTACACTCATCTTCATTTTTAGAAAAATCTGCCGTGCCCAGTGAATACACAAATATATTCATGAAATCCACCTGCTCTCTTCACTTTACAATAGAACTGATTTGGCATGTGTTTTCTATTTGAAGGTGTCACCATGCTTCAGACATTTAATGATAAACACCTTCAAAACTGTGTGGCTTTCTGTTTGCTTTGTTCAAGGAGGAAGAGGGGAGAGGGCTCAGCACTCAGATGAGAGCCAGGCTACAGGCTGATTGACAGTGTAATAAAATATCCCAATCTTTCTTTGTAATCTCACACAAAACAATGTACGTTAGCACTGCTTCGCCAAAATGAAATCTGCGACTCTTGACACTGCAGCCACCGCTGGTGCATGCAGACAGCATCCTCTGAGTCTGCAAGGTCTAGTGCTTACCAGCATGCCTCTGCTCTGCTGAAATAGGACTTATGTAGGTGCAAATATTAATACAAATATTCACTGAGAACATCAGAGGATAAAAGAGCATTAAAGAGAATGCTCAGTCATCAGGCTGCAGCCTGATTGCTGAACTTACCACCAATGGTAAGTATGAAAAGACAAGGCAGGTTTTGTGAGAAATTGTTAGTGGGATATTTGTTGTTGATTTAGATACACAGTGCAACATGCACAGAATACCATAGGGAGTACAGAAGGTGAGTGATGGGTTTTAACCGCAATCAGATCAAGTTTACAGAGATGGCAGCAAGCTTTTCAGCAGATGCTCAAATTGGTCTTCTGAGTGACTGCCTCCATATTCTTGAGCCCCTTTTGTTCGTTCAAGCTTAGGTACCCTTAACTACCACGTAACCTACATCATCTGCCCTTATAGGAGCTCACAGATGTGTCCTATACAGCTGTACCTTCTCCATGTCAGCAAAGGCAAGTAAAGACACTTGGTGAATGAAGGCACCATAATTTTCTCCTGCAGTCAGACAGCAAATGGGACATCTCTGCTCCTGGGAAAGTCAAAGGCAAGGATCAAAACAGGAAGCACAGAAGGCTGTTAGCTCACAGGATATTTTGTTAAGAGATGGCCCACAGTTTAAGAAACCTGAGGAGCTGTGGGCTGGATGATCCAGCATCCAACTTCCTTAATAAAGGAACAAACATATTAAGATCCTTCAAACTCAATAATAAGGAAAGAATAAGTTTTTCCCATTTCCCTTTTCTGTATCAGTCATGGGTATCCGCATGACTAAAGCACCGGCAGTTTCATTGGAAGTATCAGTATTGCACATATGCACTTCAAACCAAGAAGCTGCTACATTCTTGAGAAGATTCTCTGCTACCTGCAAGTGACTGATCTGTAATGCTTAGCACAACACACATGGATAATATGTTAATTTCTGTTAAAGCAAACAACAAATATTTAAAACTAATTCCACAGCTAATAGATTTTTTTAAGTAAAACTGCTATTACCTACATTCGTTACCCGCTGAATGGGTTTGTTTCCATGACTTGGGTTTGTTTTGATGTCGTAGTTTAGCATACTGTTTTGATGATATCTCAACCCATGTGATCCCACATGTGTACAGTGGTGAATAAAAAGAGCCTTGAGATGGAACAAGTATGAACATGTCAACAGAGTACATGGAATGATTTATGGTTACATGAGAAAACTACACTGTACATGTTATTAGAGACATTTTCTCAGCTGCAGGAATTTTCAGAAGGAAAAAGTAACTAAGAGTGTCATGCTGTATTTTGTTTTCTAATTCCTAAGAATCCTGTTTTGAGAGTTTGTCCACTTTTACAGCTATATCGGTTGCTACAACAGATAACATAACTCTCCCTATAAGATCTCCTTCTAGGTAAAAGATAACCTTTTCCAGATGACGAAAAATAGATATTATTTTCTAACAATACTATAGACTAAACTAAGGTCAGCTATATATATACGAATGTAATGCATTCAAGAAGGCTATCAAAAGTCATGTCACTATCTGCTCAAGTTACATTTAAATAATAATAACTTTTTCAAATGCTCAGATACTCCACGAAATGTAAATAGCCCACCTAATTAATGTGATAGCCAAATTTGCATTCAAAGAGTGGCTTCAAAAGAGAGGGCATGGATGTTCTTGCTCAAAGAACAGGCTGCTGGGTGAGGTAAGGTCAAGTCTGTGCTCAAACTTCCTGTATGGCAGCAAAAAAGCCATCAAAACAAAACCCATCCCTCCATGAACTTAAAGCGTATTTTGAACCTGTCACTAAACCTCTTCAGTTCTTCCTCCATGAAGTGCATATGTAAGAAATTCCTATTGTACATGTTAAGATTGTGTAGGAATTGGACATACAGAAAGACACCTTCCAGGACAGCCATGAGTGAACATAAGGACATGCTTTTCACAAGTCACTGAATAGAAACTGGAAAACTACACACTCTTAGAATCATAGCCTCATAGAATAGTTCATGTTGGAAAAGACCTTAAGATCATCCAGTTCCAACCCCCCTGCTATGGGCAGGGACATCTCACACTAAACCATATCACACAAGGCTCTGTCCAACCTGGACTTGAACACTGCCAGGGATGGAGCATTCGCAATCTATCTGAGAAACCCATTCCAGTGCCTCACCACCCTAACAGTAAAGAACTTCTTCCTTAGACCCAATCTAAAATTCCCCTGTTTAAGTTTCAACCCGTTGCCCCTTGTCCTGTCACTACAGTCCCTAATGAAGAGTCCCTCATCAGCATCCTTATAGGCCCCTTCAGATACTAGAAGGCTGCTATGAGGTCTCCACGCAGCCTTCTCTTCTCCAGGCTGGACAGACCCAACTTTCTCAGCCTGTCTTCATACCGGAGGTGCTCCAATCCCTGATCATCCTCATGGCCTCCTCTGGACTTGTACCAACAGTTCCATGTCCTTTTTATGTTGAGGACACCAGAACTGCACACAATGCTCCAAGCGAGGTCTCATGAGAGCAGAGTAGAGGGACAGGATCACCTCCTTTGACCTGCTGGTCATGCTCCTTTTGATGCAGCCCAGGATACGGTTGCTTTCTGGGCTGTGAGTGCACACTGAAGCTGGTTCATGTTCATTTTCTCATTGATCAACATCCCCAAGTCCTTCTCCTTGGGCTGCTCTGAATCTCTTCTCTGCCCAACCTGTAGCTGTGCCTGGTGTGGGACCTTGGTGTGGGACCTTGGCCCAGGTGTGGGACCTTACACTTGGCATAGTTAAATTTCATGAGGTTGGCATCAGCCCACCTCTTAAGTCATTTGCATTAACAACAGTTTGAGCTGGTATTAATTTTATTTCCCCATTTATTTCTTGCTCTAACAATGTCCATCTAAATCCACAATAAATACACAGTTCCACTTCTTTATTATGGTTTTACTTTCATTTAGAATGGTCTTACTGTCAAGAACGGTCTTAATGTCAAGAATGACTTTGACTTATGCTGCAAAGCTAACACCTCTACTCTGACACTGTGCACACCACGGAAAAGCAGCAGTGCGAGGGAGCACAAGCAGGCAGAGGCGGTGATCCAGTGCTCTGTAAAATTAAGAGTGCAATGGTGTGAGAAATCACCTGATTGGGAGACTGCAGTGTGAGCTGCTTGGGTAAAACCACCAGTTATATAACCAAGGGAACAAAGTGGAAGCCACCCATTTTTTGAGTAAAATTATCCCTTCTTGATTTTAAAAATTGACTGCTAAGCAATCACTGAATTGGTTAGCTATGAAAATAATATAAAACAATAATAAGTTAGATAGCAATTAATTATTTTGCTTAGCAATAGTCTTTGGTTATTATGTGTCCCTGTGAGTGCTGGTTTCTCTCTTGGTATATCAGTGTTTCCCATCAATAGAATTCAATATTAGGAGGCTGCCACTGGAGACTATTGGGAGTGAGGTGAAGGATAATGTCCAATTCCATCAGAATCCAAATTAAAGAAAATATTACTGTCACATAACTTTATCCTTCAAACTGAAACCTCTTCCCAAATACATATCAATAAAGATACAGATTGAGTGCAGCTACTGTTGATTAAAAATAAACAATAAAATTAATTAAAGTAAGGGGGAGGCAGAAAATGCATTCACTTCACAGAACCCTGTGGAAAGCCTGAGCATGCTGTTCTCTGCTGAAGTTGCTACCAAGGAGCAGTAAAACGTCTATCTGCTTTACATACATCTGCGGCCTCCACCCTCTGGTATCCAAGTACATGCCATGCTGAGAGTATGCCCATGAGGCAGGAAAATCCTGCTCTTTTCACTTTCCAGACAGAATCAAAAGGGTGATTTGCTCAAAGTCACATGGGAAATCTGTGAGAAACAAGGAATTAAACCCAAAACTCCTCAATCTTAGTTCATTTCAGACTGCACTTTTGCACAGAACAGTGCTAAGCACAAATGGGTTAACAGCACATTGATTTACACTATCTCCGCTCTTCAAGGAAAAGTGTTTTAGCAAAATTATTTCCAACAGGTTCTGAATAAAATTACACCAGATTTATCTAGTTCTCTAATAATCCAATAAGAGTAATCTTATGAGTTACTGTTGCCATGAGGATTATGTCATTTACAGATTAAACTGAGCACCGAAAATTATGCTGAGTTTCAGCAATATCATAATCGAAAACTTCAACTTTGATTTGCCTTTGAACCAGAGAGGAAAACTGAGTTCAAATGTAAGAGATGAGAGTTTAAACATCCTTGGAACACTAACACATGTCAGCATTTCTGCTTCAGCTGCAACAGTTGTGGTATGGAAGAAGCCCGCCTTCTGCTGCCAATGATGTTGCCTGCATACTAAAAATGCAGAATTAGAAGATGGCCCGATACAGCCCATTGTTGTGACATTCACATTTCATCTGGATAATACTGCCCTTCCACTGATGTGGCAGCTTCTAACAGCGATAGCAAGGAAAGGTCCATAATATCAGCTCAAGAGGTGAGTCAGATAACTGCCATTTCAGTCATACAAAGGACTGCCTCGAACAAGAATCTGGGAAGCACAAAAACAGCACATCAAAGGCTTGACTTCCATAAGCAGGGTGGGGCCAGACCAGAGGGCCAGCAACAGCATCACTTACATGGTTTGTGAAGCTAAAACCTCAAAGACTTTCTCAGTTTGTTTTAAAGGCCTCTTTTATCCTCCACTATATGAAGCATAATTTCTTGTAAGAAGAATATATACAAATTATTATAGCTAAGATGGAGACAAAGGGATAGATCATAGGAATTGCAGTAATTTACAACTATGAATATAAATTTGGCTGTCCCTATTCTCATACCATCAGCGAAGAATGAGCTGAGACTCAGAGGGATGGGTCTGACACACTGGCAGATTTCCAGCAGCCTCATGATCCCTATTATCTCTGGATGTGCCAACGTACTCCATCTCTAATGCGCACACCCTCAGGACAGGCAACTTACAGGGACACCTCACTGCTCAAGAAGCACGGAAAGGTAAATCAACAAGTACAGACATTTCCCTCCCATTTGATGAGATCTGGTGAGGATTCAAGTTTGTCCTCAAGACAGCGGAAGCAGCCACAGACAGCAAGAAGAATCAATGAGGGTACACAGTAATTTGATTATCTAAACTATTTCACAGTAACAAAATGATCCTCATGATTTTTCAGTAGAAAATAAACTTAGTATCATTACTTGCAATATTGACTCAGATATTTAAGAACAGCTATAATTTATAATGCACATAGAACAAGGTATTTGCCGTATTTTATCTACCCACGAACTTTTACTTAGTTGAGCATCTTTTAATACCTATCACCATGTGAAAATACGCTTTACACAGAAAACAAAATCAGAGTAAACACTTGGTATATAACAGGCCACTACTAAATCTTTAAAAAGCATAGATAAAGACCCTTATATCAGGTTATTTAAAAAAAAAATTATCATCTGTGTCAAACAAGATACAGATATCCCTACAATACAAGCTAAAATAAACCACAGTGGCATTACAGTTAATAAAGAGAAGTCATTATTCATTGATATTGATTAAATACAAAATGCATCTATTACACAGCTCTATTAGTCAGGCTGTGACCCCGTAAATGCACAATTATCTGCTAAATATAAACCGTATTAGAAGAGTTTCCTACAAGCAGTCCTAAGGGTAAATTTAATTTTCCTTCAATTAGGTATGAAGTTGAGAGCTGGGAGAGGTTTTCAATAGGAAACATAACTTAAAATTCTCTAGCACTTCTACACGTATATTCATTTTAATACTGCCATTTTCACTGTGCTTGCTTTTAATTTACTTTATCCTTTTTTTTTGTCTAAGAGACTTTTCATGAAGGTTTTTATTAATTTAAAGCTCCATTTCTAGAGATATTTTTATAGTGGTTTTGGACAAAGTGGTTTTCAGGAGTTTATTGTCCTATATTTAGAAAGACTGTATTTGTAGCAGTATGTTTACATATTGCTACTACTAAAACTACTATTTTACATGCACACTCTCCATTGTGTCATGTAAATAAGTATAAAAATAAATGTAAAAACCTACATTTAGCAATCAGGAATATGTATCTGTGCATGTTTCCTTTTGACAAGGTTTGGTGTAGGTTTGTTTCTCCCCTTTTTAAGTGAGGTTACCATATGTTCACAATACCAAAGGCAAGTCAAAGAAGCATCCACAGCTTTCCCAAACAGCCACCTCTCCACTTCTCAGAGTTCACAAGAATGAGGCCTCTATAGCTTCTGCCATGATGATGCTGTAGTACATAGAGAGCCTGTTTTCCCTGAATCCTCATTTATTTTAAGTGTGACCTGTCCCAAGAAATCAAACTAGTTTTAATCTGGTTTTACCACAAATGGCTACATTTTCCATATGCATACAGACTAATGTGAATATGTAATGTGTATGTGTATATATGCATATATATACTTGTATGTATATATAACACATGCATATGTAAAAAGCACATATATACAGGTCATATATCCTATATGCATACTTACACATACATACTACGGTAGCCACAAAGCTAAAAAACTGCTACAGGCAGGATTGTGGACTGCTTGTATCACCCATTGTTTGCTCTCTAGGAGGACTGTTTTTGGTGTGATGGCAGCCCCGAACCAAATGAGAACTTGCTTGATCCCTTACCCATCTGCACCACTCCAAGCTGACCTGTATTTGAAGCAGTGAACAGCATTTTGAGAATGTTATTCTCTTAGCTTGGGCAGTCCAGATTCAACACAGAAAAAAGGGATTTGACACAGACAAGGGACCGGATGGAACTTGCATGACTGAAGACACCAGGTTTGAGTGCTCAGAGAGGAGGAGCTGCAGTTCCATTCAGCCAGAAGCATCAGCTCTTGGCACAATGAGAGGTAACAGCTCAGAAGATCCAGTTCTCTGGGAAGACTTTTGTCAATGGCTTTATGTTAAAAAGAGGAGGAAAAGAAAGAACCAATTGTAAAAGCTGAAGCTATGCAAATTCAGATTAGAAATAAGGCACATGCTATTAACAATATGGTTAATTAATCATAGGAGAAACTTACCCATGTTGTGGTTTATTTCCCAACTCTGGATAATATGAAAAAAACATGCACTGTTTTTCTAAAGCATATGGTCTTGTTCCAACAATAAGCAAAGTTAGTGGATGTGAAGCAAAACAGAAGGGAGTTGACCTGTGTTATGCAGAAGACTAAACTTGCTGATCCAAGCAGCCATACCCAATTTAAACTTTGTGGGGAAAGCGATGGTTTCACAATGTGCAATTAATCAACACCTGTTTACTGAATTGACATGAAAACTTTCTATAAAAGATGCCATAAAATAGTGCTGATGAATTAGGCACATTGTTTTCCATAAAGGAACTTCATTTTTATTGAAATGTATTGGACTTTTTTTCACAAAACTTCACAGAAAATTTACAAAACAAGAAAATTCTCCATCAAGTAAGAGGAGAATTTTCAGCAGGATAACACATGACATTTTAAAAAATGAGATAATTTTGTTTACAAAGGAAGTCATATTTTACCAGAAAAAAAAAATGACTGAATAATGGAGCAATACTTGATTAAATCCAGTAGAATAAAGAAGCAATAGAATGGCAGAATAATATATGCAGGACCAAAGCATATGTATGCCATCTTGTAACAATTATGGCAAGAATAAAACATTAAAGGGGCAATGGAAGTGGGTGAAGAACTGTGAAAGACAATCAGGGATAGACTTATTTTTTTTTCAAGAGTTATAAAGTGTATAAAGCATCATCTGTATTGCAGGAGAGAAGAGATTCAGACTGAAATTATGCACAGAGGAAAACTACCAAAAGTAGGAGGCACAAGTGGCAGGAAAGGCTGCAGTCTAAGTGCTTGAGACAGGGAAGATGTTATCAAGTAGGTAAAGCAAAAGGGGCATGACAAGACATGGGAGAGGGTGACTAGCAAGGGCTGGTGACATATGAAAGGAGGCAGCAAGCCTACCACTATATTACTGTGTGCTAATTATCATTATGTTTGGTTTGGGAGAAAAATAAATGGGGTTTTAACAACTAATTTTGCATTATATCAATCAAATAACAAAGTCCATAGAGAGGTAATTTGATGAATCTTTCAGTAACACTTGTCTGTCCCAGCTCAGCATCCTACTGTACGAACATCCACACTGGTTTTCACAAGGCTGCCACTCAATGATAAAGGAGGACAGAACTGGTTCCCAGTCTGGTATAGCTCTACTCAGCTGGTAACCGCAGCCATGGAGGAACAGTACAGTGTATGCACCTAAAAATGCCCAGCTGCAACTTATTCTGCAATGTTGAAAACAGAATTTCCACTCATCTAAGTCAGCTGCCCAGAAGAAAATGCATTTCTTCATGACATGGTCTACTGTGAGGGATCCCTGCCCATGGCAGAGGGTTTGAACTAGGTCCTTTCCAACCCAAACCATTCTATGATTCCATGAAGAAGGCATGCAGTATTACATGTCTTCCCTGGAGAAGAGAAGGAATCACAATTCAATCCTGTGCCCCGAGAAGCACATATGCTGGGACCTAAAAGTTATAACCTGGTTTAACCCAGCAGCAAATCAAATGTGTCTTTTTCCATGAAAAAAAAAAAAAAGAGATGCTTGCTCATTTTTTTTTAGCTTCTTATTAAATAACATTTCAATAGTCAGAACAGTAGAATTTAGTAAGTTACCACTAACCATGTAATCTGAACATTTTAATTTTATGCCACAAGAAACACTTGCATCTACGGATTAAGATCTGCCATTACCACTTAGCACCTCATGACCGAATTTACCTGGAGCTAGAACAGAGGCAGAGAATTTCTTTTAATAAAATATTAATATTAATTAATTCAGTGGTAGTAGTAATTGTTACCAAGTTCATTTATCAAAATTCCAATTTTAATTCACCATCCCAGCACTTTATTACTGACATTTTATAGACCTTGTGAAATGAACTATAGCAAAACCTCTGCAGGACAAAAAAATATGTGCTCTGTAAATTACTAAAATCTGAGCTGCTTTATTTACAAAACTGTGCCTGGTGTTTCCAAGGAAAACCAAGTAAATCTGTAGGTTGAAGAAAGATTTCCTGTTTTACTGTAAACATGAGTAACAATCAGCAAACACTGCAGGTTTCATAGAGTCATAGAATGGTTTGGGTTGGAAAGGACCTTAAGATCATCCAGTTCCAACCCCCTGCCATGGGCTGGGACACCTCACAGTAACCCATATCACCCAAGGCTCTGTCCAACCTGGCCTTGAACACTGCCAGGGATGGAGCATTCACAACCTCCCTGGGAAACCCATTCCAGTGCCTCACCACCCTCACAGTAAAGAATTTCTTCCTTATATCCAATCTAAACTTCCCCTGTTTCAGTTTGAACCCATTACCCATTATCTTATCACTACAGTCCCTAATGAAGAGTCCCTCCCCAGCATCCTTATAGGCCCCCTTCAGATACTTGGAAGGCTGCTATGAGGTCTCCACACAGCTTCTCTTCTCCAGGCTGAGCAGCCCCAAAGCAATTATACAGTAGCTTAGGGGTTTTTAAGTATGTTGACCATAGCACTGACCTCCTTCAGACAGCAACAGACTTGTCCTTAACACTCATTCCTTCTTCCATCTTTTCCCTTCTCCCATCTCCAGTGAGGCACACATACAAAGATGCACACATACACAGGCTATGGTGTCTCAGTGACTCATGGATACCAGTTCTAACCCACCACCCCTGCTGATGGCTAGGAGCAGTGATGGGATTTGGCTAACAACAGCTCCTGCTATACTAATGAGTCTCAGCTGAAGTTCGCTGGAGAAGGGGTAACCAAACCGGCTCATTGAAGTAATGCGCATCTGTGTTGTGTTTGGTGTTATGTCTGTGAAAGTCTTGAGCTTCGGCTCAGTTTATCTCATCAGGACTGGTGGTTTCTTTTATCGGTTCTGTTGCTGACTCATTGTCTGACTGTGGGAAATTAATTCAGCTTTGTCTGTACTTCAGGTTTCTCAATTGCAAAAGAGCAATAAACTTCCTTTATCCCCAAGTGTACGCCAAACACATGTACACACTTCTTCCACTTAGAGAGGGTTTTTTAGCATGTCTTACATGTTGTGATCCCAGCATCAGCTTCTTACAATGAATGCAGTATTTTAAACTTCTTGGCACACTTTTCCATGTGCTGAAAAGTTGTCAGATAGCAGCACTCTGAGCTTTCAAAAGCATCATTGGATTCTAAGCTAAGAGAATGGTTATTTAAACATTAGTTTCAGTACAAAAGTGACTAGGATATGGGATATAGTCAGATCCAACTAATCGTACATGTAACTTTTTTGTTAAATAATATCTTGTGTATGCAGTTCCAGAGTACCACCTTGAGTGCTTCATATAAATAGAAACTTCATGCAAAATATTCACTGAGAGAATTATGGTTAGCACTGGCTATTTCTTTTTTTAAAAAAAGCAATTAACCCTTCTTTCAGGCTAAGGATTTTATTCATTGGTGATGTTGCTTTCCAGCTACAGGTTAGAGATGCTGCACTAAACTCTTACTCCTTCTCAAGAAAAGACAATTAGAGAAGAATTTAGAGGTGTTTCTAAACTGATGTAATCACAGCTTCTCAATTCTTACTGCATGTCAGATCTGAGGGTGATTATTCCGTGTTATATGTGCATTGGGTGGAAAGAAAGTGATTCAAAAAAACCTATGCATTCCTTGCAACTTAACTTATTCAAAGATTCTGTGAATTTAAAGACAATTAGAAGGAAGTTTTGAAAAGTCAATTAGTGATCCTGAGGAAGCCAGATAGCCAGGCAAATACTCAGATAACACTTCCCTAATCTATTTTATTCATTTGGGTATTTATATGGCAGTGATTAACCTTGACATCATTAATCTGGAATTATCAAGGAAATGTTTAATTTTCATTATTTTGTTTTCAGTGTTTGCTTCTGCTTCTACAAACATCTCCAGACATTTAGCATCTTCCACATGCTTTGCAAAATATTTTGTGGCTAGTGACTCAGATGGTTCGATTTGTCTCCATTAATGAACATGAACACTGAAGCCTCTTTTTAATGTCACTGGCAAGCACGATGTCACCTAAAGCACTTTCCATTTGAGTTCACATTTGGAGAACACAGACACTCCTGAAATATTGCAATCCCATGAGTACCTATCCAAGTCCAACAGGCAGTGCCTTGTGTGTAAACTGCACTGCCAGGCAAGTTATCAGCTACACAGAACCCAAACAACCTTTGAGCCTTCCATGACAGCTGACTTCTGTCCTTGGGCTTCAGCCCAGTATTTTTAATTGATGATTCATACTTTAGGTTTCATACTGCCTGTTACAAAGCTTGCTGTCTGAAGTGCGGGGTTTGTACAATATTCTCAACAGACCTGATGAAAATCCCACTGAAACCAATGAAGAAATTCCCATTGACTCTTTACTGGATGAAGGCCAGGAAAACTGCTCTGTGCTGTTATTTTTGGTTACTATCCATGTTGCCTTCACCTTTTATTAAACTGCATATTTTATCCATTCACCCAGGAACTTTACAGAATCGATTCTCACCAACAGCTCCAGGTGTCCACAAAACTTAAAGACGAGAACTGACACCCTGACTTTTAACAGGAACTTGTACAAGATACTAAGTTGCTTAAAACAAAACACAGATGCAGCAAACTTTGAGCTCTGCAGCTTTCATGAGAGCCAGTTGTTGACATGTGTATCCCTAATTGCACTGGGACCTACCTTCCTAGTATGCTGGTAAGGAGAAAAAAATCCTGTTAAGTAAGAAATGCAGCTTGTGGAAATACTGCCTCACAGGAAAGGAGTTAAAAGGAGAAACTGGAGTATACATATCCACAGAGAAATGGGAAATCAGAAAGAAAAGAATAAGAAGGAGCAAAGCTGGAGAAGGTGGGCTGGAAGTGATGAACACTCAAATTTGAGAGAGAAGGTAGGGACTGAATGTGAATGAGTAAAAGGTGCCTGTAAGAATAACTGGAGTACTCCTCTATTTGACCTTCATCCAAATGTTTTTTTCTCCCCACCCCCAGCTATTAGGACTAGGCTTTGTGAACCCAATCTTGTTATTCCATGCAGGTTAAAAACTTTGGGAGCAGTTCAGCTGTTCAATCTTCCTGGTAGAGCTCACACACAGCTGTGTTTGGGTCCCAATTGCATTGGATCTAGGCATGTGCAGCAGACCTGCCAGCATTCCCAGCGTGGATACTAGTCTGCTGTTTACAGCAGGAAAACTCTCTCTGCTGTTGTGAGCAGGGACTGAATAGATTTGTCCAAATTCTGGACATCTAGATATCCTGAACAAATGGCCATTTCACAACAATGCTGAGTCACATATGCAAAGAGATAGCTGCATCACCTTCACTGCCCATACACCACACAGCCTGTGTGCAAATGGGCAGTATGCCTGACCCAGCTGGGATGTGTCAGATCTGCTCTGCAGAGATCCATCAGCTGTGCAGCAATCATCACTGAACCTAATGCTTTCAGACCTGCCAGTGTTGGTAGGTACATCTGGGCTTTGCTTGGCCTAAGGGGGTTCCAGCATCTCTTTTACCTTGGCCTTTCCATCGCAAGCGACTGTCCTTTCCTGTATATACTTTGATTTGTGATTCACAAACCCTCCCTTTCTTTTGCAGGCATTTTCCCTCCTTTCCAGTTGGTCCTACAGTTAAAAATATCCTTCCTATAAGCAAGGTAATGCCCCCTGTGCCTGATCTCTTTCTCAAGAGCATTCCTACCCAGGAGGCATACAGAAGACCAAGTCTTAATACACAGTCTTGTAATCCAGTGGCCAGGGAAATTACTACCTTCTAAATAGCTGATGACAAACCTGGCAGTCATGTTTATTTAACTATCAGATACTGCATTGTCCATTGCTCAGACTGGAACAGGTTCTAATGTTTACTGACCTTCCAATGTCATCAGCTTTTAAAATGCGTGGATGACTACACCACCACCTGGGAAAATACTATCAGACAGTAGTTTCATAACCTCAGACAGAACTCTTAGGCAAATACAATCCTGAAAATACCATGCTATTGTTACATTGACTCCAAATGTCAGATTACCATTACCCTATTGTAGCAACTCCTCCCGGCATGGGAACTGATCTTGTCCACTTAAGCCAATTTGAGCTTTGCTATTGAAATCGATGAATGGAAGATAAAACCCAGAAAGGGAATACAATAAAAGAATAAAGAGGAAAATGATTTACCATTGAACAAGTAGCAAACCCTTAGATCTTCCTTTGTTCCTATGTAAATGTTCAGAATGGATAATCAAAAACCTGTGTGACCTCAATGAACTTCCAGACTCTCTGGGTACCATACTGATGCCATTGACCAACTGGAACATCCTGATTGCTCTGTAGACATTTTCAGTAGTTCTGTTCCAGCCTTCTCATGCTTCCTTCAAGACTCATCTGTCTCTGACATTAGTAACAAGGGAGGTGGAGCAGGTGGGGAATCAATAGGGACAAGCTGAAAGTTATTTACAGATGTCAGCTGAGAAGATGGGAAACCCATAAAGCAGGGTAGTGTACACAACTTTATATACCTAAGAGTTCTCCCATAATTAGAACTGAAAATGTTTTCCAGTTATTTCCAGCATTTGCAGTGAGCAACAACACCTAATCTCAGCAACTGCTGTCCAAATATTCTAATATTCCTGACATGTAGATTCTAAACTCTCAAAGAGAAAGAAAGCAAAAAGCACTATGGCACAGTTCCAGTTACCAGCAGAGACAAAATCAACAGATTCTTATGTACGTCAGGTTGTCACAGCACCACAACAATGGTTTCTCATGAACACTTGATGTTTATGAAGACTGGAAGAGGGCAACTGATTTACATCAGCCTTAATGCCATCTTCAGTAAGCTAAACTAAATCCTCAGTTTATTTACTGATGAGTCTGTCTCACATCTATTCTTGATTCACCCATGTCACTGGACTCCAGCCAGTCTATGATCATTCAACCTCCTCACAAATAAACAAGTAGAACTGGATCATAATTATACTTACCATCGTTACCATCATTCCACCCCTGACGTCAGGTTTGGGAGTATGACACACCAATACTGTCCACAGATGTCTATTTGTTCCTAATCCTGTAATACAAATTGATCACTTGAGTAAAATTACAAAAGACCATATTGTACTTGCAGGATGAAAGAAGTACTCAGCAAGTCTATGAATACTATACCCTTGATAAATTGCCTATCAATTAGATTTGTAACATCACACTTCTTACTACTGCCCATAATTGAATTCACACTTTGGAAAAACGCTCCCTGTTATACAGTTCACAAAACCTGTAATTTCTATTTTAATAGTTCATCTCCTGCTCATGGAAAATAATTAACTCAAAGAAAATATGACTCCTTTCTTCAGACAGGTCGAAACAGATCAGTTTTTAAATTTATCCCCCAATTATTTAGTGGTATATTCTAAATGTATACCACAAATCCACACTAGTTTCACGATGACAGATCTGAAGAATAATTTTTACTAAAGGAGACAGGAAAATTATGAAAAAATATCAGGAACACAAAACTGAGCTTCACATTTCCACAAAAAAAGATGAAAAAATCTCCATGCTAGGTTTCTGCACCAGCATTTTCATGTGTCATTAAAAAAAATAATGTTTTTTGCTCAGTGTTCTGTTTCTAAGCCTGCCCTTAATCAGCCCTGTAATGCCTTCACAGCACGCTCTTGCTCTCAGCCTTCTATTAAGGCTATAATTAATTCTGCAGTTCTAAATGTTCCATAGCTATAATTTATTTATGTTTCCAACATTTACTTCACATCTGAAATTAGATTTTGAGCTCTTCAATTTTCCTACATCTTCCCCTGATTCCTCTTAATATATATGGCTACTGCATTTAGCATCCTTATCTCCCTGACATCTTCAGAAAAGGCCTCTGGTAGAGTACTCTTCTAGTCAAGTACGTTGTGATAGTGTCACCCAGAGTAAAGGTCTGTCTAGTTATTTGTTCTGAAAGGCTGACTCACTACTGTCATTCAGCTTTCCCTGTTTTAACTTGTCTTTAACAACGCACTGTTTCTATTATCACCAGATACCATTCATTTTGGTTAGTCTCTTTCTTAAAAATTAGAAAACAATGTCAGAAATACACACTATGCCTTCCTGAACTTTCTAAGCAAGGGAATACCAGGTCCCTAATGCTTAAACAAACAAGTAAATAATCACTGTGGTGTAATAGATCTATTTATTTTGGATGGTACATAAACCAGTTACGGTGAATAGTTTATGACTTTACATACAACCGCAGAAAGCGAACGTATCCCAACCAAGCTGTCCAGCTAGCACATACACACATCCCAACACAGCTCAAAGGCACTGCTGCAGCCTACACTGCTAACTAGGCTACTCTCAGTGAAATAATCCCCATATAATCTACCAACTAAATAAACCTTAACTCTTTTAAGATTAAGAGTGTATCTACTAGCATCCCAAAAATGCTTATTTTGCAAACAGTTCTAAAGATGTAAGCATAGGAACCATGTATTTTTCAGACATTCATTTCAACAGAAGCTGTTTATATGCAGGGGTAGTGTGGTTCAAGGGAGACCTGAGCCGGAAAGCTGCTTTGTCTTTTCAGTTCTGTCCCTGGCACACTGTGTGAAACAGTGCATTTTACTTTAGCTTGGTCATTTGTGCAGTGCCTAGCACAATTACTGGCCGGAGATTCTAATAACTGTTCTTATCTTACTATCTGTATAAACTGTTACAGTCCACCTAGCAAATGCTGCTTGTATCCAGCATTCCTCTGACAGGTGCGCTAATGTTGATCCATTACTATCTGGTCAGTGCTGCTGATACTGGAAAGCTAAAACTATCCCAGTTGAAGACCAAGAACAAGAAACATTACATCAGTTTTTTTTTTCCCAGTAATAGGTATTATGCAATTTCACCAGAAGCATTTCCTTGGAAGTCTCTCTGTTGCTTCCATACATGCTTTCTCTGTTCCAAGATGGAGAACAGCACCTCCTCCGGTATTCTGCCCTACCTAAAAACTACACATCCAGAACACCCGTGCAAGCACATCTTCATTTCTTTCAAGGGTGGGGAAAAGAGATGGGGTGTGCCTGTGCTTGGCTTTCAGAATACCTCTCAGCCTCACCAGCTTACATCTACTGAAGAAAAGATCTTTTCTGTCTTTACACACTATGCAAGGGCACAACTGACAATATAATGAGAACTAGGAATGTAGTGTAGCAAGAATTGTGCTTGCTGATCCTGTGTGAAGAAGACGGGAAAGTCACTTGGTTTAGTTTCAAGTGTGTAGGCAAAAACCTATTCCTGACTGTCAAGCGACTGCACCATAAGCAGTCTGCCACACTAATGAAACCATGCAACACCACAATAATCTGGAATCTCTTTTCCAGGATTATGTCACATTTATTCTCCCAGCTCAGAAACACATTTGGTTCACAGGAAAAAAGCAAAACACAAGAAATGGCTTTGAATTACTCATTTACAGCTCATCCAAATTGCATTGCTCTGCAAGGCACTGCAATGCTGCTCTTTCCTAAAAGCAGCCACTCCATACAGCTCAGATCTTGTTCACAGCCCTGCTACAGTAATTTTCCAGCAGGAGAGCAGAGCTCCTGAAGTACATTTGTGTATTCAATTTCAGCAGACATTTCCATGATGAGGGAATCACAGTGAGGAAGTGGGAGCAGTAGGAGAATCTCAGGAAAATCAAAGAGCTATCCTTTATGCACACTGAGGACAGGAAATGGAGTTGGCTGCCTCTCAGCTACGAAACCCCCATTCATGACACAGTGGTGAGAAGGAAATTAAATGAGAGTGCCAGAGGGAAAAGCCCATGGTACTGAGACCCAAAATCAAATGACACAACTGGAAATTCCCCTAAGAAAATGGGAACAAGAAATCAACCTGATGAGAGCACAGGCATCTCTGAGGAATCAGGGACAGGACTGATTTGGGTAGCATATTTGAAGGGGGCCTACAGGGTTGCTGGTGAGGGACTGTAGTGATAGGACAAGGGGTAATGTGTTCAAACTTAAACAGCAGAGGTTTAGATTGGATATAAGGAAGAAGTTCTTTACTGTGAGGGTGCTGAGGCACTGGAATGGGTTTCCCAGGGAGGTTGTGAATGCTCCATCCCTGGCAGCGTTCAAGGCCAGGTTGGACAGAGCCTTGGGTGATATGGTTTAGTGTGAGGTGTCCCTGCCCATGGCAGGGGGGTTGGAACTGGATGATCTTAAGGTCCTTTCCAACCTTAACTATTCTATGATTCTATGAAAGAGAACAGGCAGAGTGGTAAGTTTCTAGATGTCTGCGTGTACCACATGTAGTATCAATGAAAACACTGGGTGCTTTGAAATGCTGAATCACCTGTGATGGTCAAGGTGAAAATCCCCATGCTAGTTATTTCAAAAGGAAATAGAAAAGGAAAAGAAAACTTCAAATAAATAAGTCTACTCACAGTTTTAGAGAAGAAAATACATCTATAGATAAAAACTTGATATCGAGTTCCTCATTGGTTTAAGAAGAATTAGGCAACCATGTTATGATTTCTAGATTCTTCTCAGGTCTGTACCTGAATGTGCTGTCAGGCTCCCCCAGTCAATTCTCTACAACTCCAGCACCTGAAGCAGGTCAGTTCCTTCAGAACAGAAGGGAATACAGAATATATCTTCCAATTTTATTCATGTATTTCAACCTTACTCCATTCTTTAAACACCTGTGATTGAAACTCCTCACAATCACTTAAATTCAAGTAGCAAGAAAATGATACTTCTGATTAGAAAACTAAATTGAAATACAATTAAAATAATTAAATGTGAAAACATGCATTAACCATCATTATTTTTTAGGCAGGAAAAATCAGTGCCATCTGAGAACGAGTGTGTCCAGCCGTTCAAATGCATCACTTCTCCAAGTCAGGAATGTCAAAAATAATCTCCCCATTTATTTAGCTACACAGACTTTTACATAAATCACTGAAGATATCGCCCTGAGGGAACTGAGCATGAGTTGCCAATTTCATTCTTAGGCTCACAACAAAACTCTCTCAAAACTAATTTTGTCAAATCATAAGATCAAGGGATGTTTTGGAAAAAAAAATAATAGTTTTTTTCTGTATCTTCTCTTTCCATTTGTACCAAAAGAGATTTCCAGAGAATACAAGCCAGATAAATAGTTGCACCTGAATTCATTACCAACGTCAAAGCCTGCTGAACTAACCCAAACCCATAACAACTAAATCAAGTAATTTTGCTGTCCAGACAGTGGCACATGCGTGAACTGAATTAGGAACCAGATTATCCAGTGCAACATTGTGCTATCAAATCAAAGTAAAGCAAAGAGGTTTTATTATACACTATGAGAAAAGGCAAACTACTTCAGCTAACAAGTTTTAAAGGGCTGATTTTCAGGATGCTGAGTAATAACATCCAGAATAAGCAGCCTAAGAGTAACTCAACATGCCAAAGAACAGCAGAACAGGGAAATTCACCACAGTGCATTGTCGACTGAGGAACGAGGACTCAGCAAAGACTCCCAAAAAATGCCACTGAACTTTCAAACAAATCTGCTTTGACTGCATGGCAAAAATTCTGTGATTACTTTCCATGAATATTGTATCAAATGAAGATTGCTCACTGGAACACTGAATTTTAAAGGAATGTTGCACAGTACTGAGGAAAGTGAACTATGAATTTTTAATTTTTTCAAATGCCAAGTAAGAACAATGAATCCTGGCAAGTATCAGACCAAAAATTAATGAGAAATGGCTTGCATTCTTCCTGACACTTAAACATTTAAATTTTCTTTTTAATGGCATAGTAATTTTTAATATTTTAATTTAGTTTTCAGAAGAAAAATATACAAAAAGAATTAAAATTCTATCATCCACTGTCATACACATGTAGCGATTCATGCAGCTACAACCCACTCTAACTCCTACTTACACCAAAAGAAGTTAATCCAGCTGATTCAAGCCAGCTGACTGAAGAGGAGGGTGATCCAGCTGATGGCATTCTTGGAGGAATAACAGAACTGCAGCTTCCTGGGTAAATCCAGGAACTGGGATTTTTCTCATTCTACTGAGCCACAAATGCTGTCCAGACTTCACTAGGCCTTAATAAATCTACTGAATCATAAATTTAAATGATAGTATATTATTTTTTCCCCATTTTGAACTTTGCAAGTTATTTTTGCAACAGATAATTATTGTGTACCATACGTTAGAAAAAAAATATATATTGACTAGATGCTGCTTAATGCTTCTTGAACAATTCACATTTTGGGTTATACCATGCAAAGCTTTTCAGCTGAAGAGGAATTTAATAAAGAATGTTAAGCATCTAAAGCCAAGGAACTACTACAAAAGCATCAGAGGCACTTAACACAGTCATTACTAATTAAAAAAAAACATTAAAGAGAACATGTGTGCAGAAATAATGAGATTTCCATACATTGTGCAACTGACACAAGAACATATTAGAAGCTTGATACCACTCCTGTTAATAATAATGGCTTACTATGTACAGCCAAGGCCATTAGGTTAGTGTGCAGCTCATTGGAAGTGCTATTCTACAAAGTCAAGATAAAAGGGAAAAGAACACAAGCAGGAGATAAAGAGGGAGAAAGGAAATTATTTTTTGTTACTTTTATTAATTTATTTTTGCTCTCTATTTTAAACTATCAAGTACATTTCCATGTAACGGGAGAGGCACAGGAACTCTATTACAGCCACTGGGAACTTCTTGATCATCTTGGATGAACCACAGTCGCATCAGATATTGTTATCACTGATGGCAGCTGTAGCTAAGAGCAGCCTAGGAGGATGCAGATGTGTTTGAGCAACTACCAGCTATGCTCTGTACAGCTCAGACATAAGCCTGCTTTCATGACAAAGCCGTGGAGCTGCTCTTGCAGAGGTTATGCTGAGCAGGTAAACCCTACTCCATCACTCTAGAGAAGTGATCCTCATGCCTTGGTGAGGCAGAGCAGCACATTTTAACTACAGCATGGGACAAGTTAAGTTTCAATTGGCTTTTTTTGCAGCTGCGCTTCCAGCATTGCACTCTCTGCTGACAACAGTAGCATGACAAGGGGAGGAGGGAGGGTTAACAGCAGCTCCAGGCAGCCAGATCTGAACTCAGTAACCTGTAGAAACCCAAAGGAGTCTCATCTGCAAGAGACCAAAAACCACTGTGACAAACTGTGTGGAAAATCTAGGCCAGAATGAGGGAGGGTGGGTGAAATGAATTACCCATGTGGCAATCCTCATAAGCTCAGCCCACTCTTCAGGTCTGGGATCCTACAGGCAATAGTAACTTGGACAGCAGCTTCTACATGTTTTAGTGATTAATAAATTAGATGGACTTTCAGTAACTGGACAGGTATGAACCAGTCTGTAAACATCAAGAAAAAGTCCTGATGAAATTTTCATATTCTACCAGGCTTCAAGATCATTTAATAGACAAAACATATGTCTTAGGCTTCCAGATTAAAGCTTTCATGACCTTTCCTAAATATCACTTTCGTTCCCTTCCTTTATTCATGTGGTGACCCATGAAAACATCAAACCTTTCTTTCATGAACAGCAATTGCATAATACCTGCTTTTCAGCGCCACACATCTGTCACTTTTAAATGAATGAATCATCTTTCACTTCCTCAGCCCTTTACAATATATATCCAGAAAAATGTTTGTTAACAGCTACCATACAATCATAGAATCATAGTACCATAGAAGAGTTAGGGTCGGAAAGGACCTTAAGATCATCCAGTTCCAACCCCCCTGCCATGGGCAGGGACACCTCACACTAAATCATATCACACAAGGCTCTGTTCAACCTGGTCTTGAACACCACGAGGGATGAAGCATTCACAGCCTCCCTGGGCAACCCATTCCAGTGCCTCACCATCCTTACAGGAAAGAATTTCTTCCTTATATTCCAATCTAAACTTCCCCTATTTCAGTTTGAACCCATTACGCCTTGTCCTATCACTACAGTCCCTAATGAATAGTCCCTCACCAGCATCCTTTTAGGCCCCCTTCAGATACTGGAAGGCTGCTATGAGGTCTCCACGCAGCCTTCTCTTCTCCAGGCTGAACAGACCCAACTTTCTCAGCCTGTCTTCATATTGGAGGTGCTCCAGTCCCCTGATCATCCTCGTGGCCTCCTCTGGGCTTGTTCCAACAGTTCCATGTCCTTTGTATGTTGAGGACACCAGAACTGCACACAATCCTCCAGGTGAGATCTCACGAGAGCAGAGTAGAGGGGCAGGATCACCTCCTTTGACCTGCTGGTCACGCTCCTTTTGATGCAGCCCAGGATACGGTTGCTTTCTGGGCTGTAAGCGCACACTGAAGCTGGCTCACGTTCATTTTCTCATCAACCAACACCCCCAAGTCCTTCTCCTTGGGCTGCTCTGAATCTCTTCTCTGCCCAACCTGTAGCTGTGCGTGGGATTGCCCCCACCCAGGTGTAGGACCTTGCACTTGGCATGGTTAAACTTCATGAGGTTGGCATCAGCCCACCACATAAGCATGTCCAGGTCCCTCTGGATGGCATTCCTTCCCTCCAGTGTATCAACTGAACCACAGAGCTTGGTGTCATTGGAAAACTTGCTGAGGGCGCACTCAATCCCAATGTCCATGTCAGTGACAAAGATGTTGAACAACACCGGTCCCAGTACCGATCCCTGACGGACACCACTTGTTACTGGTCTCCAGCTGCACATTGAGCCATTTACCGCAACTCTCTGCATGCTCCCATCCAGCCAGTTCTTTATCCACTGAGTGGTCCACCTATCAAATTGATGTCTCTCCAATTTAGAGACAAGGATGTCGTGTGGGACAGTGCCAAATGCTTTGCACAAGTCCAGGTAGATGACATCAACTGCCCCACCCTTATCCATACCCCTTTTACCACAGTCAAAGCTGTTTCATGCTAACATTTCATGCTCTGATTATCTTTTTTCCAATGCATTGCCTTTTAAAAAAAATAATAACCTGTGCAACAATACTACATACAATTAATTTCCGTCCTGTGAAAATTCTGTGCTTATTCATGATTTTTGTCTGTATTTCTTTGGTTGATGACACTCATCTGTCACCTCGTCTCTCATTTACATCTCATTAATACCAATTGTGCCCTCAGGGATCAGTTTTGTCATCAGAAAATGGCACAGACGGTCTGCAAGTGGAAGAAATGCCAGCCATCAGTGCCAAAAATAGTGAAGAGACATCTCTTTCTCAGACCTCACAGATGCTCCTATAGATAACCACATTGACAATGTTCTAGTCACTAAGGTATAAGAAAGTTGTGTTTAATGATCATGTGTTTTTTATTGGAAAATCAGCTAACCACCAGGACTGACCGCAGCCTGCTGTTCTCTACTGCCCAGGACCTTGCCAATACTGAAAGAGCAGCTACTGAAGACAAGGCTTGAAGATTCAGACTGGGACAGAAGTGCTAGAATGGAACCACTCAGCTACTGTTCTGGTCTTCATGTCCCAAGAAATACTATGTGGCATGTGGTGTAGATAAATTCTTACCAGGCCAACAAGGGTAGGCAGAAATACCATTTCTCTGAACACCCCACATGATCTTTTTATTTTTACAAACCATGAAAGTTTCTATATTCTTATGTAGAAAGAAGAAACTTCTTCTTTAGAAAGAAACTAAGAAGCACTCTTGCAGCCACACAATTTCAGCAGAGCTGCCGATCCTACCCACTGGAAAAGGTATGAGACAAACTGTCAGGATCATTGATCAGAGTGGCTAAAGTCTCATGATTCTGATGGGTTGAACACTGGAAGTTTGTCTACAGAAGAACTTAGCTAACTTTCCTGTAGATGAAAGCTTTGGGTTTTGTGTATCTGTATGACTATGGAACACAAAGATTTAAGAAAACACTGTGAAACACCTGATAAAACGTTGCAGTCTGCTGGGCCGTCATACTCACATGCTCTTGAGTGTATTCTGCTTGCAGCAGATCTATCAGCATGCTCAACTCCTTCTTCCTGTTGATTTCTGTTGTTGAAACATATATCAGAGATGAATTTCTGTTTCTCTCTGACCCTCTTCCTGCAAGCAAGCCTTTTTAAAGTGCGTCTTTTTAAACAACCAGTAGTTGCATTTTCTGTGATTAAAAAGCTCACGCACCATATATTGGAAATTCCATCATCTTGCACCTACAAATACCTTTTTTTTACAAATTACACATTATGTTCATTATATAAACATTTTAAAAGTTCTATTTACTCATCTTTTGCAGTAGGCCCTGCCTTTCCTAAGATAGCAAATTCCTCAGTTAACGTCCATAAATGTGGCACTTGAAGGCCCCTGTGAAAATCAAAGCTGTAACAGCAAAATTTTATGTTCTATCAAAGCTACTGTAATGTCACTCTCATTTCCAGTTGGACAATGTTGTACTCACTATACCCACAGAATAAACCAACTTTTAAACTGTTTACATGCTTGGTTTATTTGCTTGCAATTATATTTAGGAAAATATGCTGTTGGCTGATCAGCCACTTGCCTCTGCACCATATTAGACATAGCACTGGGAGAATCCTCCACAGACTCACAAATAATGCTGAAAAGCAGTCTGTACAGACATCTGCCTGTCTGCATAAAAATGAGCTTACATCCTATTTTATTGCAAATAATGTCTACCAGATTTTCCAGGAGGTATGTATGTCATGCATTCTCCACTACACTTACCTGTAACCCCAAAACCTTTATCCTAATTTCACTCATCAGCTTCTGATGTCTGTATATATTAGCATCTGGTCTGCCTCATTGTTTCCACTTCAGTGTCCATATCTCATTGTACTGCTGCAGTTTATCCATGAAGCCCACACCATCCATGCCGCAACATCAAGATGACTGCTCATCCAGATAATCCTGGTCAGTACTGTCACAGCTTTGACAACAGACGACTGTACCTGTCACATTAGATAAACTATCCCATTTGCTTCACATTAAACAACAGGGCAATACATAGATATCATCTGTCACACAAGAAGCCTTGGTGAAAAGACAGCTCTATCACACACACAAAAACCATGAAGAGCAGAAAAAGCCCAGCAGCTGGAGAAACTGTGTTTTAATATTTAAAAGATCCCCTTTCTGAATGAAAACTAATTACAAGGCAAAATCACATATATGCATATAGACAAAGTCACTTTGCTCAGAGATGGCTTATTCTGTGCTGGTTCTATCAGCCATCTTGTTTCCATCAGAAACGCTCTTAATATGATAAGAATCTTTAAAAATGCAATGAATTAAACACAAATCTTCAAACAAATGACAGGCTGTGCTCTTTACATTGGTTTTAACGGAAAAAGGAATCATATGGGTTTGAAAGTCTGTAAGTAAGCATAGTCAGAGGAAAGATGAATTAGAAACACCCTCTGAAATATAAACATGCTAAGTATCTCTTTATTCATGTTCACAGTAAAGAAATTGTATGGAAGTCACACCACTTATGATATTCTACCCAGACAGACTGATGTGAATGGCTTATATGTAAGTTGTCGTCAAGTTGCTGCTTTTCTTTACCTAAGTAGACAGGATCCCATTACCGTAGACTCTGGAAACATGGGAGCTCTTCCAGCAAAAGTCATTGCAGCACATGCCTAAAGTAAACAAAGGCAACCAGGTTGAGTGGTGGACATCACCTCAAATGAGTATCTCTACAGTAGTAACAGCTCATCCATGTAGATTCACTGACATAATTTTCGGTTTGTTTTGATATTTTAAAACTGATTTATGGTATGATACCTACGGATTATTATCAAGTTCCAAATGAGGTGCTAAAAACATTTCTTGCGTGCAAGCAGCAGTGAATTTGGAATATTTATTCTACACTTAGGAGATTTTATTGTATAAGCTCACCTCCTCTACTAGGTGATCTGTTTTTGTGAAGGTTCAGATAAAGGAAGTTCACAGTCAGTTAGTAAGGATAGTCCAGTCAGCTAGTAAGGATAGTCATTATTAAGGTCTGGTGGCACTTTTCTCTAGGTTGAAAATCTAGGAATCAAGTTCTTTTACAGAAAGTAAAACATTTACAGGTCTCAACATCACCGTGCATTTCTTCAAAACTTCAGGGTGAATGTGGCTTGCAGTTCAGAGCTGACTCTGCTCCAGCACCCTAATCAAGGTCTTCAGGATCAGTGCAGGATCTCAGGCTTCAGGGTCAAGGCAAGATCTCAGACTTCAAGTGGTCTGAAACTGCATGTATTAGTTTATATGGCTGATGTTACAGTCAGTACTTATGGATCAGAATAATAAGCATTCTTCAAAGAGAAGTTAGCTAGAATGTGCCAGAATTGCTATCCTCTTGCGATACCCTGATCATGAAAAATGCAGGCTTTTTGCAAAAAATATAAGAACTCTCAAATTATTTCCTTAATTTTATTAAGAAAAATAATTTTATGTAAATTTTTTTAAGCTTTTTACTTAAAATTTTCACTTGAAAAAGAAACAATTTTACATCTAGAAAAGATTGTTGTATAAAATTTTCAAGAAGCACTTTCAAGGTTAAGTTTATATTTACATGGTAATGAGGATAAAAATGACCTAAGAAGTCCTAGGAGAACCACAGCCTAAATTTAAGAAGAAAGTGCAATCTTTGACTCAGATTGCAGCAGCTCTCTTCAATCCAAACATGCATTACTAGCTTAAGTGAACTTCTGCACTACCACATCTGAAATGCTATTCAGATTATTAGCAATCATGTATTTGACTGGAGTGTGTACATACACAAAGCCACTTAGCTTTTAACCCAAGCAATAATAACATCTCAGCAGGAAGCAGGGAGGATAGAAACATTCAAGATCCTGTAGTATCCATATATTATATAGCAGCAAGAGTAATACAACAATCCTAATAGAATTTTCTGCCCAAACCTACATATTTGTCCATTAACCCTGGGAATGCTGCGAGCCCCACAGGTACAGCGCAACGTTTTCAAAACCCTCAAAGTGGTTTAGAAATTCCCACAAGATTTGAGCTGAGTCACTGAGGAGTGTTAAAAAATTACATAGAAAAAAATTTAGCCCAGGAGCTTGTTTCCCACACAAAGGACTTCAGCTGGGCTCCAGCCCAGAACCAGGCAGGAGCACTGCTGCAGGGAGGGAGGCAGTGACTTGCAGAAGAGAAGGGCTTAGATTAAGTGCAAGATATGGCAGCAGAGGCAGCTGGAGTATTCAGCTGCATTGTCCTGCTTGGCTAATGCAGTTGTTGCTGCAGTGGTCACAGTGCTCATAGGTTTTCAGTGCCTGGAAGGAAGATCAACTGGTGTAGCAGCTCTTTCAACAGCCCTTTAAAATGGGTCTGTAATTCTATTTGTGCTAATATGAAAATCATGCATGCACAGCGTGACTCTAGGTGTGCTAATCACCGGCTACATACTAATAACTGTGATCAATTGCTGACTGTGATCGATCACTGATGCAGTGGAAAACCAGACCAAGATGGTGGAATTCCCAGTTAAAAGTGACTACCTGAATCAGAGTTGTTTTTTGATTTGACATGATATTTTGCTTTATCTTACCAAATGACCGTCCCCTTCTGTGAATTGGGATATTCTGGGATGTATCTGCAGTGGTTGTTATTACCTGCTCTACAGGAGAACTGTCAGATTTAATCAATTTAGACTTCAGTGTTTTAGAGATAGAAATTCTATGTCAAGCCAAACTACTACTATTGCTTAAGTACTATGAAGCAGGTGCAGCATTTCAAACCTCAGGTGACTAGAAAAAAAGCATCATATACAGCATAATACAAAATTTTGTGGTTTGAGCTTCTGCTGCTACACTGTTGTTGCTATTTTTTCATTATTTAAATTCAGTGTTGATAAAAAGCCAGTCCATACGGGGAATTACTGCTTAATATTTTAGGAACTTCATACTTTTTTCTATTTTTTTTCTCCTTTGCCTTTGTTTGTGTACTTGGAGTAACCGATTGCTTTTCAAAAGGACAGGTTCTTTTCTAAATGTGAATCACAAGGTAATCTTACAAGGGAGAAGAGGAAATACTCATAAAAACAATTGTGTATTTAGGCACTGAAGAATGTGTATAGCAGGATAGTGGGGGTGGGAAGCTGAGATAGACACAAAGCTGCCATAGCTTATTTTAATCAGCAAAAAATAATACTGTAGAGGAAAAAAAAAAAAAAAAAAAAAAAAAAAGCTAAGTCAGCTTCATAGCCAGCAGAGGGAGCCAGGAAAAGCCTGGAGTATCCAGTTAGTAAGGACAAATCAACACAGATGTGTCTTTTTCCACATCTATTGTAGCACCTCCATTTCTCTATTGAAAGTGACACACTCTTGGATTCTTAATACAGTTTATCCATTCCCTCTATTGCAGAAGCATCCTAAATGTGATTAATGTCTTCAAATTCTTTAGGCTCAATTTCCATCAGAGACCAACAGGATTTATACAGTTTATGGAGAAAACAGAGAGCTCTGCATGGACTTGGATGACTTCCCTGCTGTGCACTTCAACCCTGATGTCAGAAATGAAAGTTCCCCCGAAGTATTGTGCAGAGCTGAGCCACAAAGAAGATGCAGGCACTGATCAGACAGATAGGAAAAGCCTCATGCTCACAGGCCCTTGTCCTCTTGGGGGATTTCTACCACCCTAATGCCTGTTGGAGTGATAGAACAGCTTGGCACAAGCAATCCAGGAGGTTCCTTGACTGTGTGGAAGAAAACTTCCTTCTGCAAGTAATAGAGGAGCTGACAAGGAGAGGTGCCCTGCTTGACCTGGTGCTCACCAACAGGGAAGAGCTTGTTGGAAATGTGACTCTCCAGGGCAGCCTTGGATGCAGCAATCATGAGATGGTCGAGTTCAAGATCCTCAGGACAGTGAGAAGAGCATGCAGCAAGCTCACTGCCCTGGACCTCAAGAGAGCAGATTTTGGCCTCTTCAGGAACCTGCTTAATAAGGTTCCATGGGATATAGCCCTAGAGGGCAAGGGGGCCCAAGACTCTTGGTTGATATTGAAGGATCACCTGCTACATGCTCAGGAGTGTTGCATCCCAACTAGAAGGAAGTGCAGCAGGAGGGCCAGGAGACCTCCTTGGATGGATAAGGAGGGGGAAAAAGAGGCTTACAAAAGGTTGAAGCAAGGACAGGCAGCCTGGGAAGAATACAGAGATGTTGACCAGGAAGCTAGGACCAGGTTAGGAAAGCTAAGGCCCAGTTAGAATTAAACTTGGCTAGGGATGTGAAAGATGACAGGAAGGGATTCTGTAGGTACATTGCAAATAAAAAAGAGACTAAGGACAATGTGGGTCCTCTCTGGAAGCTATCAAGAGAACTGGCTGCCCTGGATTTGGAAAAAGCTGAGGTTCTCAATGACTCCTTTGCTTCTGTTTTCACTGGAAAATGGTCTGAGCATGCCACCCAAGTCTTGGAAGGCAGATGCAGGGACTGTGAGAATGAAGACCTTGGGCCCACTGTAGGACAGGATCTGGTTCGAGACCATCTTAAGAACCTGGATGTACACAAGTCCATGGGACCTGATGAAATACATCCACGGGACCTGAAAGAGCTGGCAAATGAAGATGATATGTCACTGACCATCATATTTGAAAAATCATGGCAGTCAGGTGAAGTTCCTGACGACTGGAAAAAGGGAAATATAACCCCCATTTTCAAGAAGGGGAAAATGGATGATCCGGGCAATTACAGAGCAGTCAGTCTCACCTCTGTGCCTGGCAAAATCTGGGAGCAGATTCTCCTGGAAGGCATGCTAGGGCACATGAAAAACAACAAGGTGCTTGGTGACAGTCAGCATGGCTTCACTAGGGGGAAATCCTGCCTGACCACTTTGGCGGGCTTATATGACAGGGCTACAGAAGTGATGGACAGGGGTGGAGCAGTTGACGTCATCTACCTGGACTTGTGCAAAGCGTTCGACACTGTCCCACATGACATCCTTGTCTTTAATTGGAGTGTCATCAATTTGATAGGTGGAGCACTGGGTGGATAAAGAACAGGCTGGATGGTCGCACTCAAAGAGTTGTGGTCAATGGTTCAATGTCCAGCTGGAGACCAGTAACAAGTGGTGTCCGTCAGGGATTGGTGTTGGGACCGGTCATGTTCAACATCTTTGTCGCTGTCATGGACAATGGAATTGAGTGTGCCCTCAGCAAGTTTGCCGATGACACCAAGCTCTGTGGTTCAGTTGATACGCTAGAGGGAAGGAATGCCATCCAGAGAGACCTGGACACGCTTGTGAGGTGGGCTTATGCCAACCTCATGAAGTTTAACCATGCCAAGTGCAAGGTCCTACACCTGGGTGGGGGCAATCCCACGCACAGCTACAGGTTGGGCAGAGAAGAGATTCAGAGCAGCCCAACGAGAAGGACTTGGGGGTGTTGGTTGATGAGAAAATGAATATGAGCCAGCTTCAGTGTGCGCTTACAGCCCAGAAAGCAACCGTATCCTGGGCTGCATCAAAAGGAGCGTGACCAGCAGGTCAAAGGAGGTGATCCTGCCCCTCTACTCTGCTCTCGTGAGATCTCACCTGGAGGATTGTGTGCAGTTCTGGTGTCCTCAACATACAAAGGACATGGAACTGTTGGAACAAGTCCAGAGGAGGCCACGAGGATGATCAGGGGACTGGAGCACCTCCCATATGAGGACAGGCTGAGAAAGTTGGGTCTGTTCAGCCTGGAGAAGAGAAGGCTGTGTGGAAAGCTTATAGCAGCCTTCCAGTATCTGAAGGGGGCCTATAAGGATGCTGGGGAGGGATTATTCATTAGGGACTGTAGTGATAAGACAAGGGGTAATGGGCTCAAACTGAAACAGGGGAAGTTTAGATTGGATATAAGGAAGAAGTTCTTTACTGTGAGGGTGCTGAGGCACTGGAATGGGTTTCCCAGGGAGGTTGTGAACGCTCCATTGCTGTCAGTGTTCAAGACCAGGTTGGATGAAGCCTTGGGTGCCATGGTTTAGTGTGAGGTGTCCCTGCCCATGGCAGGAACTAGATGATCTTAAAGTCCTTTCCAACCATAACTATTCTATGATTCTATGATTGTATGAAAATACCTCTGCATAGATGATTACCCTGGATCAAGTAACCAAGACACAGATACTGCACCTGAGCAGAGAAATGAATAATACTGGATTAGCAGTGGGCTCAGGTTTTGCTGTTATTCATCAAACAGGACAGCAGAGAATTTTAAGTCTTATTCAGCCAGCAACATAATTGAAAGAAGTTACCAGATAGATTGATAGTGTCATATAAGTCAACTCTTTTCCTAAGCAAATGGACCAGATCACCATAAGTGGTAGGAAAACTCACCTGCACTTTTTTCACTGCTAGCTGTCTCATTTACACAACTCTGAAAATCTAACCAAGAGCTCCGTTACAATAAAACCCAGAATACTCCCTTTTGCAGCAGGGATATTTCTGCATTGTATCACTTCAGCATTTCTTGGGTGCTCATTCTGGGCCCTGCTCTTCAGCTACAAAATCACACAGGTAACTTTATTTGAGTAATCCAAAGGCTGCACGCTCTGGTCTTTCTAAGAGGTGTGTCAGCACCTTGTTCAAGTAAGAAGCAGGACTGATTTGGGACAAACTGTATGTAAATCCTTTTGCCCCATGCACAAAATACTTGCTCCAGAACAACTTAATCTTCATAACTTCCTCCAGTTCCACTTTTGCTTTATCTTTGCCGGTCAAAGATGTAGGGTTTTGTCAGGATCAAGTGATGTTGCAGGCATTCTTCAAATAAAGTTTTCCAGGGTTTCTGAAAACAGATCTTTGTCTAATACTGGCAGAAACCTATATTCACGTTCATTGCCTTACAGGTTTAAAAAAAAAAATTTAAAATACACCATAATATTCAGCATGACATCATTTTTCCCATCTGAAGGACATGCATGGGCTACAGTGAGCCACAGACCAGGATTTTTTTGGAAACTATTAACTTGTAAACAATTCTGAAGTGCAACTAGAATCAAGGAAATGTCAGTCTATTCATGAACAGAATTTCTGTTCACAGAAAAGTTGAAATACAGTGAATAAATACCAGCTCTTCCTAAACTGACTGTGTTTTTCTGTGCCCTTTCAGTTGCCACATCAAAAAGTAGGCATTTAAGAAGTTTGTAACTTGGTTATGAGTGCACTTAGGACAAAAATGATTTACTGTAGCTTACGTCATGTGCTATTATTTTCCACTATGACACAGAATCATAGTTGTTCGGCCCATAGCAGTGATATGCAAACATCTTGTGTCCCAAGCATTTGCTCTGTGGCAAAGAATACAGAGCACATTATGTTCTCAGCTCTCAGAGCAGTGATAAGGGAGTACTCTGCTGGCTGAGCAGAAAATAAAGAAAGAAAACTATCAGTAGCTTGTATTTATACAGTTTTCTTCTCTAATTACATAAATGTTGCATGTTCAGCTGCACACTTTAGATTCAAATGCTGCTTGATCTACCAGACTTAATTCTGAATGCAAACATATTTCACTTAGTCCTTGCTTTCACATATTATTTCCCTTTGGTTTTTTCCTGAATACTACCAAAAGTCCTGTAAGAATACTTTAAGATGCTGTAAAAATGGTGATCAAACTTAAATGTAAGGACATACTTAGCAAGCACGTCTGGACTTCTTCTCTTTTTACAAATTAAGTGGTTATAATAGTTCTGGTGTTTTTCTGCTTTGCAAAATGTGTACTTGTTCCTAAGAGATACTGGTATGTTTGACTTACCAATGTTCTTTATCTTAAAAATAGCATTAGTAACACACTATAGCAGTTGCTTTGGAAACCGATTTTTCCCCTTTTAAAGGCTGAATAAATAGTTGTGTAAC
Organism: Melopsittacus undulatus; assembly: GCF_012275295.1. NCBI lineage: Eukaryota > Metazoa > Chordata > Aves > Psittaciformes > Psittaculidae > Melopsittacus > Melopsittacus undulatus. Next base: position 97,360,320 of record NC_047557.1, read on the forward strand.
ACACATGTAAATTATCAGCATGTATGTGATTGCATTGGGTCTAAAGCAACTTTTATACCATAATTTCTCTGTGTTTTCATGAATATGCATAAATGTTGAGGTTTGACATGCTTACTAAGTAAATAACTTGTGTCAACAAGGCTTGCTGTTATTAAAGAAGAGTATTTGGAAAACTAGGATTTAAAGTAGAAACTGCAAAATTAACAATTTCGAGAGAAATAAAACTTCAGCTGGTTTCAGTTTCACTCTACAGGTAACCACCTTAATGAAAGTCCCAACTGTACAGAAACTTGGGAATAAAATAATTACATCATGTGTATTTTGAGATTATTTATGTAGTGGAATCCAAGCCTGTTGCTTTGTGATAGTGGGGCAAAGTAGTAAAAAAAATCAAAATTTCTTAAACTGCACCAACTATTTGCACTGTGGATTACTCATCTTTTAGAGCAGCCACAGCTCCTGATAGTGCAGTTCTGCGGGATTACAGGTATACAAGACAGTTACACTGCAGCATCCCAAGAAAGCAGATGAATCTCCCTCCAGTTATAACACTCTGTACAAATACAGACAGAAACTAACCAAGGGTAAAGTAATTCCAACTGATTTCATTACCAAAGTCCAACTTATCTTGGTGAGAGGAAGGAAGACACTGTGTGACTCCTGGCAAAATGAAACACAGGACACTAAGTGACCACACTTCCATTGAGAAAGCACTTGTGGCTAATTAAGAAATTAAAATTGCTTTTACATATATATGGGCATACTTGGGCATAGTTCATATAAACTGATGAATCATGCCACTGTGTTATATCTGGAAACAAGATCATTTTTCCCCCTAGAATAAGTGCAAATATATTTGATCTCAACTATTATAACATCTTTCTAGTGACTTACTTAAAATAAAATACTATTTTACTACTAAGAGCATTAAAATGCCATGTTGTATAGCAAAGATTTAACTAGCATTCAGATTATAATAATAATTTAACACTGAAGAGTAAAGCTAAATTTCTTTTGTTATAAATTTAGAAGGGTACATTGGCACAGACACGTGTGTCAGGAATACACCACATTTGTGAGCTATTAGAGCAGGTGACTGTATTCTAGTGTCTGCTATTGAATGGCCAAATATCCCAACAACATAGCAAATGCTGCCTGGCAGTGCTAGGGAATGAATAAGTAAGTATAAATATTTCCTAAGAATGGTTTCTTACAAAGATGCACTCAACAGAGCTAATGTTTCTGAAACTACATGCATGGGCAACCAAAGTCAACTGAACAATTCCTATTAATTTTGGCATTAAACCCTAAGAAAAGTCTTTGCTTTGGAAAATGGGTATTCCTGCCTGAAGTATTTTAGGAATATAAGGATGGTGGGTTAAACAGCAGCTTCAGTCTTGGAAGTCTCAGAGGTCCTTCACAGGTGACAACACAGTAAGAAGGAAAACCAAAAGAGGCACAAAATCAAATATAAAGTGGTTTATAAAAATACTCTGTTTTATTGAAGTCCCTCAAAAACTAGACACACATTATAGCTGATATAACTGACAGCAGTGACCTTGCGCATCAGCTCCAGAAAAAAATTTATCCTTCTGCATCATTTAATACTAAGAACTTACATTTTTCTCCTGAAAGATTGCCCATTGCCACCTGAAGGTGTGTTCATTCAAAATGAACAGTACCACCATTTACTGTCTCCAAGTGTATAACCAGATATTGTCAAATATCATCATTCTTGTGGTCACTTTGGAGGAAATATGCAATTTGGTTTTCAAGGTGCTTAATTTTCTCCTTACAGGTCTGTATTTACACCTTGGCCTGCACAAGAATTTAGAAAGACTTTTATTCACAGTCATCAATTATTTCTCTGTGTGTGACAGTGTAGAGATCTAAAACATTCTTTTTAATTGGTTTCACACTTCCAGACACCTATAATAAAGAGTTTTATGTTTTCAAACAGACATTTCATGTAATCTTATGTCTGGTAGGACCCATGTTCAGTTAATGCTTGTTACATGTGATTGTCATGTCTTCTTTACTCCTAACATTCCAAACCAATTTTAAACCAACAGTGTCATTAAACTGCTCTGATACTTTCACATTAACTAGCAAATCTACCAAGTGAAGCACTTCCCTTTTATCACTATACGCAGCGAGTTTCATGTGATATCATTTTCAACAGCAAATTACTTCCTGTTGTGAATTCAACTGTTTGAAACACTCTGCAAAGAATCCCACACTGCAGGAAATAGTCCTGTTCTATTTAAATATTTGCTAGCTATACAAATTACTTCCTTTCCAAATTGCTTTGCTTTTTTTATTTTTTAAATTGTTCATTTTAATTATCAAACTGCTTTCAAGTACAGGGTAGCTTGGGTTTTCTTCAGTATACTTTTATTTTGAAGTTATTTCTGTAATTAATACATGTTTTTGCTACTGCCTTTCAACTCCCACAAAAGTTAATTTGAAAATAACTACAGCATCAGGAAAAGTAACAGTGGAATATTTAAACTTTAAAGGGTAAAGTTTAAGTGACAGCTAAACAGTGATCTTTCCATTCTCATGAATGATGAAGAGAGACCTTGTCATTTCAACCCTTTAAGAAATCAAAATAGCTAAAAATTTCCTTTCTTTCTTTTCCATGCCAAAGACAAAACATACTACAATTTTATTCCAAATGGGAAAGAAGACAGTCTCATGTTAGATTAAGGGCATTAAACAAGTACTGGGGATATTTGATTAAATGTTTTGGAGGCAAATGCACAGTGACATGATCGTAATGAACTACCTACAGCTCTGATTTGATCCAAAGGACACAATTTGCAGATTATTTAGAAAGGTCACTGTAAAAATCACCATGCATTTTTAGGATTAGCTCTGATACCTGCTTGCTCAGTCGGCCAGCAGGCACCAAGCGATGACAAAAGCAGGTTTATGAAAGTTGAGTAGTTAGGGCTTAACTCTGTCGTTTACATCAGGAGCTAATTATAGCCGCTGGGTCAGGCCACTGGCTCTGCCTGCTTCCTCCAGCACACCAGCCGAGCGAAGAAGAGGGAGGGACGTCTGCACTGATACAGGCTCTTCACTGCTCAGACAGCCCTGGACTCCACTCCTGGTCAGAAAATGAGGTACATTCATGTCTGATTCCAAGTGCTGACATTTCTAACACATCCCTGCTTCAAAAAAACAGCCCAACAAGTTAAAACAATGAAAAAGCAGCATGGGAAGTTTAACAATCATTCTGCACTATTCCAATCTTTTCCTATTCAAAGTCCCAGCACAGACTTTGCCCCCAGATATGTTTAAAGAAATGTAATTAAATGTGTGAAATAAACTATTTCTAGGGTTGTTGGTCTTTTAACACCATTTATTTGATCATCTCATTGGTAAATAAAAGTCCCCCAGACATCCACAAAAAGTCAAATCTTCACAGGAGCTAAGTTCAGACTTCAAGACTGCTTTCTAAATTACACCAAAGACCTGCATGATTTGTCAATTTACAGGAAATTTGGCTGCTGTGCAATACAGTTGTGAAACAACTGAATTGTGTAGAAGGACAGCATTTTGTGAAAGAGGAGGATGGTTCTGAGAAGTAATAGAGAAATCTACTTTCAAGAATGCAGAAAACTCTTTAAGTTCCCTGCACAGAAAGTAGAACATTTACAGCTTCTTTAGAAGCCAGTGCCCAAGCTGTCATTGTTAGTGGTGTCAACACAATTCACCTTCTATTTTGTATTTGCTAGGCTTCAAAAATTTAGTCTACTCCTGTTAGCTAATCTTTCAAATTAAGCCCATTGACCACATATTAATCTCACATGGGCAACGCAGAGAAAGGTGTGGTTAAATGAATCTTCTACAAAAAGGCTGGTAATTATGGATAGCAAAAGCACCGTGCACTTTGCTATCCCTTTTGCAGGCATCACCACTAACCTTTCCCAAGACTTTTCCCCGATTTATGGCATCTTGGGACCTTTACAATCATGTTAAATGTTGCTTTTTGCATAGCTGTCAGTTACAGATTACAAATGAAACAGTTTCTACAATGGAATTTGAAGCCAATTTTTCATTAAGAAAGAAGTAGGCAATCCTATCCAGAGGAAGGAAGTGTAATGAATTTATAAAATCCATATTTACTGAGGAATGAGCCCTGATTCTGGCTAGTAAGTAATTCCCCTCTGAAGGAACAGGAAGGCTTAACTAAAGAGAGTATATTGCTGTATGAAAAAAAAACACAGTATCTTCATTCAACAAACCAAGGAAGAGAAGGACCTGAAATTAAGCAGATGGCCAAGTGCTTATAGTTCTCCTTTTAATTAAGGTGACAATTTTATATGACTATTAAAAATAAAAGGAGGTGTCTACTCATTGCTGAAAAAATACTGTTGAAGGTCAAATTCCTTTGCAGCTGCATAAAGGTGACCTGTATTTCACATAAAGGGCAGAGCTGGCTCTGTGGTAGGAAAAGAAAATACCTCTAACGTTTAATCTGATTTTTCATCAGCTTATAGATACTTAGTACATGATTATACTGAAGTCATTCCATAAGTTTATGAACCCAAAGGGCCCAGTCTTCGAATAGACAGACTTCCAGAAGAACTAATATAGAGCCATAAAAGAAGGCAGGCATTTAGGAATGTTATCAAAGCTTTGTCCATACAGATATTTCCTGGCAAGTAAAGTTATTTCATTCTTTTAAAGGTTAATGAAGTTAAGTGATGCCAAAAGCCAAGAGATACCTCAAATATACAATGATTCTCCATATGTTCAGTGCAGGATATTAGTCCTGCATCAGTCAGCTGAACAGTCTTGTTGTGCTGCCAAATTCTTGACAGTTAATATTTAGAACAGTAAATAGCCATGCAAAAGGATACATCTAGTCCAAAGGAGTGCCTCCTTCAAATGGAGTCATCCCATTCTGTTGACACTAGGCCAAAATGATATTCCTTTCTAATAAAGGATATTGAGGCAAACTTTGTGTCTTTCCTTTTCCAAATACATGTTAATACTGCAGTCAAGAGTTTTGAAGCATATTGAACTGGAGAAACTGAAAGCTTAATACAGGAGGAAAAATTCACATAATGGTGCTTACCACAAAAGAATTTCCAGTTCCATAGATGAACAGCATTACACTAGTGAAGGAAGGAGTTTTTAATCTGCTTTTTAAAATACAGTAACTGTGTATTTAGTAACTAATGGAGACAATGACTCTTTAGTTCTATGAGCTCTTAGGTATATGACTGAGGAATATTTTGAAAACCATCCTCCCTTGCTGTTTACAGTTAACTGCAATCCAAAAACTTCTCAAGACAATACCATGTTGTTTCAGATTACTGTGAAGAAGAATGACAAGTTGACTGGACATCAATATTATTAACAGTGCAATACAATTTAGCATTCTCTCTCATTTTGGCAGAAAGCTGCTAAAATAAAATATTTATACAAACATTTCCATGGCGAATACAAGCAGCAGAAACTAATTTTGTTACAATATTTTTATACATCAGTTTTCATGCACTAAAGTTCACCTTTGGGGCTTTGTCTCATGCTTTGTTATTGCAGCCTCCCTACTACACACACTTTCAGATCAATGCCACTGCCCCTTTTCTGTTCCAGGATCCCATAATCCAGCCACAAATGACTGGATCCTTTTGCAATTACCAGCTGCATTTGGTGTGTGGGATTCTGGAGCAAGGGGGTGGCCATGGCTGTGCCAAACAGGGAACAGTATGTCCTAGTGATAGGCTCTTGGTGTACGTTTTTCCTGTCATGCTACCTGACATGGCCAGTATTGGCATATTGTGATTAAATGTTGCTGTCACATAGCCAGGTGAGCTGCCACCTCGGGATCCACAACTGCTACATGGACTGACATGTGAATTTTCATGATACCAGTGGGGACATTGAATTCTGGTTGCTTAACAGATCTGAGCTTCGTGCCAAGTTTTTAATAAATCATAATTAGGAGCTCAGTTGTTGAGAATTGATATGGTATGTTGGTCAGATCCAAGAAGATAATTTGGTTCCAATCCCCTCACTTAACCATGCAACTATAAGAATGACCACCCAGCACTGAGAAAAGCTACATTTAGCAATGCGTATTGCTCAGTTAGAGTGAATTGTACTTCATAACCTTTGCCTCTCAAAACAACCTATCTCCTGAACAATTCTACTTCATCAAGTGAGCTACCTCAAGAAGATATTACTTTCACCTTGGCATTAGGATTGTGGGTACGACATTTAATACAACTGGGCAAAGAAATACCATGATAGGCATCATACTGTTCTGAACCCTGCTTCTCCTTTTTTATAGATTTGCAAGCTAGAAATATAGTTAAGGAAACCAGTGGACAGAAACAGATCCTCTCCTTCATTAGAACTCTACTTTGTGCAGAAGACAGAGCACAGATTAGTAAGGATAGAGCTCCTGGGCTGAGGTCCAGCTTTGGAGACCCAGCAGGCGTCTTCCTGAAGTAAAGGATTTCTGTTCTAGCCAGCTGTGGCCAAACCCAGACCCTTTGTGTAATGGAACATACAGACCAGAACGTCAGAATCCATTCCAAGAATCGTACCAAGTATCAGTTAACAAGGAGACTTATTTTTACATATTTCATATGAAGGATTTGGACTTTAATGGAGAATAATTATGAAAGAATCTACCCTACTTCCTCCACTGAGGTTGCTTTTCTAGTTCCAAGCAGCAGGACTGCAGTGGAGCCAAGATAAAAGAGCAGGTCATGCATAATTAAATATTAATTTCTACAAAGTTTTTATAAATGCCAATAATATTATTCTCAGTATGTTTGAGAAGTTGACTATCTTACCACTTTTCTCTGGAGTGTTTTAGTTACACTAGGCTGTTAGTGGTATTTTCAATAATTTATATTTATTTTCACCTTTTATTACTAATAGATAATCTATACTAGATGTTATTTTTTTAAGCTGAATATTTTTCCTCACAAAGTCTAATATTAAAGGCAATTTCAGACTGGCTGCATATTCCAGGGGAGTTAATGTCTCTTGGTAAGTTTTTTTAACAGAATTCTGTGTTTGGATGCATTCTGCTAACATTGAATTTACTGTGTTTTCTACCACTGTCCTGGGTTCAGCAGGAGCTTTCATTTTTTCTCCTTCTTAGTAGCTGGTGCAGCACTGGGATTTTGACTTTCAGCCTGGGAATAGTGCTGATAACACTGACGTTTTTAGTTACTGCTTAAATGTTTAGTCTTATCAAGGACTGCTACTGCTGAACCCAGGGCAACAACTGACTTACACGGGGAAAATTAAACCAAAAACAGTATTTTGGGCAAATGCCATCCTTTACACTCGGTTCTGAGCAGGCATCTCATTTTTTTTATCAGTTATAAATAGATGTTCTATCCAGCAGAATCACATTCCTTGTTCTTAGCCAGCTCTTTAATAGCAAAATATTTGACCACTGCAACATTTTTCTACTGGAGAAGTTAACGGAAATGTTAGTAAAGCTCCTATTATGTATTCAAACTATTTGCCAATTTCCACTCAGCATGTGAAAACCCTTATTTGTGAGCAATGTGCTTCGTATACTGGGAGTATCCCAAGGAAGGCAATTACTGCATAAACGATGCTTACGGTGTAATGCACTCCAAAGTATAAAAGCATTAGGCAAAAAAGACGAGAATAGCTTTTATTGCTGCCACTGTCTGCACAACAAGAGCTGCCATTTCAAACCAACTGTACCAAAGGCTAACCTTTCTTAAAGTAACTCACACACTCCAGTTGCCAACCCAGTGACTTTATCAAAACACCTTGTTTTCCTAATGGATCTTGTGAATTTTTGTTGAATTTGCTTTTAGCTAAATTTTAAGTATAGCTTCCGTTTAAGAAATGCAGAATAATGAATCATTTGTTCTTTAAGGTAGAAAAAATAAGGAACGGATTTGCACACATCCACGATGCCTCCTTAAGTTTTATGGGCATCTACTTCTCTTTAAAATACCTAGCAGAGGGCTCACAGGTTTCCAGATATTATCACAGAAGTCAAGCTTATAGGTCAAACCATTCTTTATGAATATTAGAAATAGAATTAGTTGTTATTTAAAAACAAAAAAAAACCCACAGTCCAACTGAAGGATTCCAATATAAAAATATTACGAACAAATTAAAACACATTAACACCTCCTCAGAATTCAAACTGCTCACAGAAAGAGTGGAAAGGTCAAAAAAAATCATACCCAGGGAAAGGAAAAGGTGATTAGGGTTAAACAAAAGGAGTTAAGGAACAGTTGTTCAAACACTTTTCAAAGTAGGGAAACAAAATGGGAAATAAAATTCGTGTTCTAGAACACAGTAAGATGAAAGCTAAAAACATGATGGCAAAATTCTTCCATATGAGTAATGTTTGTACGCAAAGCTCAGGAGACAAAGCTAAAAAAAAAAAAAAAAAAACAGTTCATTTATGATTCCTGCAATGCCAAAAAGGCACCTTAAATCCAAACCCAAAACATTCCCATCCATCACTGAAAGCAAGATTTTAGAAGTCAAGTTGAAGAAGTCAAAATGACTCTTCAGGTTTTCAAGGTGTTTTGCACAATCAAACTCTGTAATTCACTTACAGGAACAACTTCCTGGAGCTCTTCGGTTCATCAGAAATTGTTCTGGGTGTAAGGTCCGGGGCAGGTTTCCACACCCAGCTATATGATTCATTCCAGCTCCACCAGGAAATAGAAGGGGTATTGTTTTCCTTTTTTAGTCCTGTCTTCAGTGCTTCTTGTATCACAATGTGCAGTGTATGCTCAGCTAGAGAGAAGTGATGCTTTATCATAATAGATTTCAGGGGATCAGTGGATAGCTTTGTCAGCAGGACTCCACACTGCTGTACTGCTACAGCCTGCACTGTAAGCTGCCCACAAAGGAAGGTACAAATATTTTTTCCATCTTTCTTTGGAGCTGATCCTTTCTAGGGTAACATTCTCAAAGTGCAGCTCTTGTCTTTTCCTACTTTCCTTCTTACTCCTTGGACAACTTTTGTCCCAGTCATATGTAAAGGATGGGCTGTGTAATTGAACCTTCCTGCAGACAGGGAAATCTCTCAAGCACAAGTGATAAGCATCACATTTTTTTTCCAAGGGCTCAGCTGAAGTCATAATTTGGATCAAGGTTTCAAGCTGGCCACAAGGTGTGGCATCCATTTGAAACTGATTGGCAATGCCTAGGATGCAAAAATAACTGACACAAACTAAAAGATGCTGTACTCTACCTGAGTTCTTTCCACTACAGATCTGACATCTTAATGATGTGTTAGACTCAAATATTCCTGTATGGAAACATTCTTTTGGAAATTAAAAAATTATAGGCTTTTGATACTTTGAGAGATTTTCTCCTCCAAAAATCCTATGACATTTTCTAGAAAGCTGTATCGCTGCTGTAAAATTTTATGAGCTATTTCAAAAGTCTATCTAAGGTATCACTATTTAGTTCTAGGGGTAATTTTGAAAGTTTCTGTGAGTCTTTATTAAATTCTTATAGAATCCCACTATGCTTGTTCCTATTAAATTTCATATCATTTTTCCACAGGGGTTTACTCAGTCTGTTAAAGCAAAAGCCTGGAGTCAGTATAATCTAATTTGGATATTCTGATGAACGAATTTAAAGGGAAAAATTGAGTCATGATTAATTTATAACATATTGCCAGACTTAACAGTAAATACTGATCACTACAGTTTTGAAAATATCTCTCACAAGGCATATGCTCCAAATCTTTTACTAATTGATTTGCTGTCACAGACAAGCAGTTTCACTGATTTTGTGTTGATGTAGACAACTAGGTATCTGCAATGGATCCTAAACCCTTGTTCTAGAAGGTATAATTTAGAAGTCCAAATAATTCATCTTCTTCCATTAAATATTCTCATAGCAAAAACCAAGCAAACAGAAAACAGTTAACTGTTACCTAATTGGAAAGCAGAGACTTTGTTCTGAAATAAACACATTATCTGACTATCCAAGGTGAACAAACAAATTGGGGCAGAGAGCTTATAACTTGTGTTAGCATTGCTCCATGCATCAAGGATTTATATGCTCATGGAAAGGCGTTACCAAAATTAGACTAATGTAGCAGAAAGAATGAGTTTAATCTTCCATTACAGCATTATTCTGTCACTATTGCTTTGCATTTCAGGCAACTTCACAAGAAGCATATTCTCAAAGAGAAGCAAGTGTACCTGCTGACTGGAATTCACTGGGCCTATGCTGCACTGTGGGACTTCTGAAAAATACATGGCAGATGACAAAAGTCCTATTTGTTCTGTGCTTCCTCCCTTCCACCAAGATAGCTGTGTATTCAATGAGAGTATTTAAAATCTTCTCCAACCACTTCAATCCTGTTGTTAATCGTTGTTTAATTGGCTTCATCCCTGCCTCAAAAGAGTTTATAGGATTGTCTACCCTGGCACATGAGCATCATAAGGGGACTGACCCAAAGAGTCTCAAATTGCACATGGGAAGATACTATGAAAATACTCTGAAAAGCAGCAAGAGATTATGAGAGTGAATTAAGGATTCACATTTTGAAATAATTCACTACAAGAAATGAATGAAAAACATCATATACATTCATTATTAATGATATTAACAGTAAAGCAACTAGATAAAGCCTAGATTACAGGCAGTATACATGATCTGCTTTGCAGTGATCACAGAAGTCATTTACCTTCAGCAAAATAATCCAGGAATGCCTCCACATGTAGTATAAATGATAGGGTTTTTACGCTGAACATATATATTAAACATTTCCAACAAGCATTTGAATGAAAATATGCCAAGTGATTGCTGATTTATGGTACTCCTCCCCAGACATCAGAATCACAAATTCCAAAGGTGATAAGAAATCAAAACAAGAAGTGGTCTGCAATGTAAATATTTTAGCTGACATTACCACACTCAATGCAGGCCATATCCCATATCACCAACTACAAATAACACCATCTGCAGAAGTCTACCAGAATATATGGAACAGTGTTTTGTAGGAGATGCTGCAGTAGAAACTTTCCTACAAAGTCTGGCCCTTTACAACACAACATTCGGAAAGACTTCAAGAAATTGCTCTTTGAAGTCCACAGAAAGTCTTCTAGTGACCCCCAGTTTATTTCATTAACTTCCAACTCAGCTGAAAATAAACATATTTACTACAACACAATAAGTAATGGCAAACAGGAAGCAGCTCTGTTACTGAAAAATCCCACATGGATTTGGCTTTCCATTTCACAAGAAAATTTCACTGATGAGTAGGCATTTCACAATACTTATCTTAATATTTTACATATCTATATATACACCAATATATGATAAAAGCAGCTTCTCACATACATGATACAGAAGTTAATATAACAATATTGTATTTCATGGATTTTTTCCATTCAACAACTTTGTGGACAAACCTCTGGTTCAGTTAAAACACTGCGAGAGAAGGAATGCCATCCAGAGGAACCTTGACACACTTGAGAGGTGGCCAATGCAAACCTCACAAAGTTAAACAAAGCAAAGTGCAAGGTCCTACCCCTGGGTCAAGGCAACCCTGGTCACAGCTACAGGTTGGGCAGAGAAGAGATTCAGAGCAGCCCTGCAAAGAAGGACTTGGGGGTGTTGGTCGATGAGAAAATGAATATGAGCCAGCTTCAGTGTGCACTCACAGCCCAGAAAGCAACCGTATCCTGGGCTGCATCAACAGGAGCGTGACCAGCAGGTCAAAGGAGGTGATCCTGTCCCTCTACTTTGCTCTCATGAGACCTCACTTGGAGCATTGTGTGCAGTTCTGGTGTCCTCAACATATAAAGGACATGGAACTGTTCGAACAAGTCCAGAGGAGGCCATGAGGATGATCAGGGACAGGAGCACCTCCCATATGAAGATAGGCTGAGAAAGCTGGTACTGTTCAGCCTGGAGAAGAGAAGGCTGTGTGGAGAGCTCATAGCAGCCTTCCAGTATCTGAAGGGGGCCTACAGGGATGCTGGTGAGGGACTCTTTACTAGGGACTGTAGTGACAGGACAAGGGGGAATGGGTTAAAACTTAAACAGGGGAAGTTTAGGTTAGATCTAAGGAAGAAATTCTTTACTGTGAGGGTGGTGAGGCACTGGAATGGGTTTTCCAAGGAAGTGGTAAATGCTCCATTCCCATCAGTGTTTAAGTCAAGACTGGACAGAACTTTGGACAACATGGTATAGTGCCCATGGCAGAGGGCTGGAACTAGGCGATCTTAAGATTCTTTCCAACCCAAACCATTCTATGACTGTATGTTTCTATGATTCAGTTAGTAGCATCACTGGCATAGTAAAATAATAATGGCTTAAGGAACATCAACATTTTGTCACTAATGTATGTCCCAGGAAAAAGAATACTAATATAAGTACCACTGATAAAAACATGATTCCATTCTTCTGTCACACACAAAATATCACTACCATATAATTAATGCCAGTAAATTCACAGGCTGTATTTGTGCATTGCTTTTATCCCCCTTGGAATGAAGTAATTCCAATAGTTTTCATCATATGCAAGTCAGTTTTGCTATAACTCTTTTCAATCCAAAAAGAAAAACATTGTTTAAAAATTCATTATATTCTGTATTTTCAGTCTAGACTCGTATACACAAAAGGGAAGGGACTCACAGTAAGGGAAGAGGCGCTCCTGCATCAAATGGATCCTTGACTGTGGTTGCTTTCCTGTCATTCTGTGAGTGACTCGTTTCACACTATCAGTCACTTGCTCTGGCTGATGAACTCCTGCTGCTTACCAAGGCCTTAAAAAATGTCTTCACACAACATCAGTTGTTTCATAAGGTTCTAACTCAGCTGCAAATTAAAATATTTTCTGCAAATAAGTAATTGCAAAAGCGCCAAAGGTGCTAAGTTTTGTTATTGACCAATTAGCTATCCTAAGTGAAACAGGGCTAATTTCTGTTACCAGTCAGCCCCTGTGTCGAAGCATGTGATTCCAGCCCATGCAGTGATCCAATCTGACTGGAATGATGAGAACTGAGGTGAGTCATTCTAGTGAGATGGGATATGCATCTGGAGTACCAGAACAGGCCCCAGTACTGTGAGCTTTGGTAAATGAGACTCAAAGATGTGCCCCCCTCACTCAGAAGAGGCAATGCTCATCTGGACCCACTTATTAGTGATGCTTCTTCCTCCCCTCAGAAGTTACTTGGGCAGTAATGAAATTGGTCTGATTGCCAGTGCCACTACCAACATTTCTGGAGTGAGGGAATGCAATCCCTTCAGATGCCTGTGAAATCACAGATATGGTACTTCTCCAAAACAATATTCTGGGTTTACGAATTCCTAAAAGGCTAAAGGAACGTAGCCTTTAGGGGAATCACTACTCAAAGAGACTCCAGCTGAATAGGCATGCACGAATCACATATAATCGCTCATGCACACTGATATGGGAATCTATATTAAAAAAGTCCTTTGAAGAGGATTTTAAAAACCATTACCCAAAAACTTTCAGAGAGTGAATAAATTCTCCTTTATATATGTGTCTAGGAAGATTTCTGGCTTCTTAAAAAAATCTTATGCTTATGGAAGTGTGGAAATCCAACTACAAGTCTAAAACATCAATTACAGCTGAGCCCTTGTGCTTGGTCTACAGATTTGTCTGAACATTTGGGCAGCAGATACACAAATATAAAAATATTTTCATAAATAAATTTGAGTTTGTCCTTTCTTCTCTTTCCTTTTCATTCGAATGTGGAATTTAAACATTAGCATAAACAAAAAAATACAAAAATATTGTCCTGCAACACAAAATTGCAACAAGTATCATGAATGATAACACCCTTTTTCTTGTTAATACAGCAATGTAAACTACTGTTTCTCCTTCATTTGCTGATTTATTTAAATGTCCTCTTTCCTCAGAGTTGGATATAAACTGTAGGTAAAAGTTTTCATGCTGTTTCTCTACTTATCTCTTTCAATATCTGACAGATTCAGAATGAGTCAAGTTTGGTTATTCTGCCAATAAGTCTTAAGTCACAGTCTTAAAATGTGCAATTTAATGTCAGAAGGTTTGGTATAAATAAGCACTTCTAATCAGTTTACTTACATTGTATTTCTCCCAAGTTGTGGAAAGGGGATTGATATTGCATTTTTGAGTCATTAGGGAAGTGTGACAAAATTAGCTCATAGTAAAAATTATATTTAACAAGTAGATGTTACTTCTGAGTGCAAGGTTATGCATTTGAAAGCTCTGGCCTTACACTAAAGCAGATGTGTTTATCAAGGTATCTTCTGTGATGCATTATCAATTCTAGAAAACAACTGTGTCTCCCAAACAGAACAGCATCATTATTCGTTGCTTTTTACTTGCAAATACCTTGCTCCTATTTGCCTACGAATGGGGTCCTGCTTCTTATACAAAGGCAATAGTAAAAAATATGTAGTGTTGTTACTTGTGAACACCAGTTCCAACTTCCATTGTTCGGTACAAGGCCTCGTAAAAAAGATCTTGCAAAGCAGAGTTATTCTCTGTGTTCTTCTGCATAGTTAAGAGCATGCATCAGAAAACAGTCCCATGTTAGAATGTCTTCTGCTGGAAGAAAAAGATTGTTTCCATGCAGAAGAGAATATGGGAAACTTAAAACTCCATGATAAATGTGACACACCTTCAAAAGCAAAGAAGAGTCTGCTGCAGCCCCTGACTTTCCAGTAAATCTCTGTTCCAACAACATGAAAAGAAGAGGTGAAGTAGGCAGATGATGGTAAATTGAAAGTAGTAGGAGGTTATACGGAAATTAAAACAGTAGTATGTCTTTTGGAAGTAAAATTGTAGGAAAACACAAGAACACTGGAAACTGAAAACAGAAGTGGAATGAAACCTTTATATGCTGTGTGAATCACTATTTGGCTAGAAATCAGAAAATAATTGCTGAAACAGGCAAACAGCGAAAAGCCATTATAAGATCCTCAGCAGGAAACAAGCAAGATGATTTGGGAGAAGCCACTGGACTGGCTCTGGACAAGTTCCATAGCTGATGCAGGTTAACAGAAAACAGTGAGAACAGGAATTAAGGCACAGCACCCTGCTCACTGTGAGATGTAATACTACAATGGTCTGACCTGATAAACTACAGGAAACAGTACACCCAAAGAAAGAAAAATTAAATTGGTATGAATGAATTTGCCTAAGCCAAAGGGTAATGTTAAAATACCTAGAAAAGAATCAAACGATTCTTCCAGAAAGTGGGTGGACGTATCTGGTTTTAAAAGGAGTACTTTTTTCTGGTTAAAAAAAAAAAATAATAATTCTCCATAAAGTGTTGGTGTTCCTTGGAAATAAACACTGATTCATCTGAAAAAAAAAATAAATAAAAAAATAAGAAAACAACCAAAAAAACCAAACACACAAACAAAAAGACAACTTATCACTGAGAAATCCACAGAGGACATTCATTACTCTTCTGGATGAGAGCTGCAGTTCAAGAGTCTTGTACTTCCATGAGAGGAAAGCTGAAGTGTAACTCTACAAAAGCAATAGAAGAGAAAAGGTGCCCTGGAAGCACTTTCAATTTCAAAACTTAAGACTTTAAACCAAAAACTTTTTACTGAAGATTTTTGGGTTTTCACTGGGGTGGTTTTTTTTTGGTTTTTTGTTTGTTTGTTTCAAAATAAAATCTGAAAGTATTCCTATTAACTTTAAAGGCAAGCTTTCAGAATAGCTGACTTTATATCCAAGCAGTTATTTGCTTAGCTTGAGAATTTTAAGTACGGTTGGACACTTCTTTAAGAAAGAGCAGGTGGAGCAGATGGCATTAAACTGGGTTTAGTGAAGAAAATGATATTTTCTCCCACAAATTTATCAAGAGGCTAAAGCTGAAGATATTACTCCACTATATTTACAAAACTATTAAGCATAAAGATTTGCTGAAAATATAATTTCTGTGAGGTTAGATAACAAGTTACTAGTCAGAGGATGGCTATGACCAGAGGTACTGCAACAGGAATGAGCAAGCCAGAACTTCGGTCCAGCGTCAGAGTGTGTTGCCTGTCATTGACAAGACTGGGTGACCAGAGGTTGTATCTAACTGCTTGTGCAATTAATAACAATATCCAGTCCTCATTCTTGGCAAGTCTGACTTCTGGGTGGTCATTAGATATTACAATATCCAGCCCTTTTAACAGCCATGAAGACATACTCAAGTAAAGGAGAATTTAGCCCCCCAGCCATTAACTTAATTAGCTTTTATTCTGTTTCTCTTTCAGACCAATTCAGAACACTACCAGCATGTACAATTTTCCCATTTCCTATGGATGACAAAGATTTGAGCAAATTGAAGCATCTTGGAAAACATATATATTCTGCTGGAAATACACAGGTCTTACGCCTACTGAAGTCTTTGTAATTTCACCCTCTTAAGAGATAATGGCAGCCTCTTTCTTTTTCCCTTGATGTAAAGTGGAAGTACCCTTTGGAAGTACTCAATAAAATAAGAACAGTGAAAGAGAACTAGTAGCAGACCCTTTATATTTGTGCATTACAAAAAAAATGGTGCTCTTCAATTGAAGTTTTCCCTCTGACCAGCCTCTAGAAATTAGAGCTCTAAGGAGAAGTAAAACACAGGATTTCAAGATTTTGAAATCTAACTTCATTCTAAATTAAAACCAAAGAGCGGTGTACTCTATCATACAAAGAGTGCAAAGAACGGGGCTAGCAGGGAATGATATTTCCCTGAATACTCTTTCAGACTCCTAAGCCAGAGATCATGTTCCTCCTTAAATAGCTGTTAATCACAGAAACACAGAATCCCAAGGGTTGGAAGGGACCTTAAAAGATCATTTATTCCAACCGCCCTGCAAGAGCAGGGTAACCTAGAGTACATCACACAGGAACTTGTCCAGGCGGGCCTTGAATATCTCCAACGTAGGAGACTCCACAACCCCCCTCGGCAACCTGTTCCAGTGCTCTGTCACTCTCACAGTAAAGAAGTTCTTCCTGATGTTAACGTGGAACCTCCTATGCTCCAGTTTACAACCATTGCCCCTTGTCCTACCACTGGATATCGCTGAAAAAAGCCTAGCTCCATCATCCTGACACCCACCCTTTACATATTTGTAAACATTGATGAGATCACCCCTCAGTCTCTTCTCCAAGCTAAAGAGACCCAGCTCCCTCAGCCTCTCCCCATAAGGGAGGTGTTCCACTCCCTTCATCATCTTTGTGGCTCTGGCTGGACTCTTTCAAGCAAATTCCCTGTCCTTCTTGAACTGAGGGGCCCAGAACTGTATGCAACATTCCAGATGCAGCCTCACCAAGGCAGAGTAGAGGGGGAGGAGAACCTCTCTTGCCCTACTAACCACACTCTTTCTAATGCACCCTAGGATGCCATTTGCCTTCTTGGCCACAGGGGCACATTGTTGGCTCATGGTCATCTTCCTATCCACCAGGACCCCCAGGTCCCTTTCCCTTTCACTCCTTTCCAGCAGGTCAACCCCCAACCTGTACTGGTACATGGGGTTGTTCTTCCCCAGATGCAAGGCTCTACACTTGCCCTTGTTGAATTTCATCAAGCTTCTCCCCACCGAACTCTCCAGCCTGTCCAGGTCTCGCTGAATGGCAACACAGCCTTCTGGTGTGTCAGCCACCCCTCCCAGTTTAGTGTCATCAGCGAACTTGCTGAGGGTACACTCAGTTCCCTCATCCAGGATGCTGATGAAAATATTAAACAGCACTGGTCCCAGCGCTGACCCCTGAGGGACTCCACTAGTCACAGACCTCCAGCTAGATTCTGTGCCACTGACCACAACTCTCTGCCTTTTTCCTTTCAACCAGTTCTTGATCCACCTCACTACCTGATCATCAAGCCCACACTTCCTTAGCTTATCTATGAGAATGCTGTGGGAGACAGTATCAAATGCCTTACTGAAATCAAGAAAAACCACATCTACTGCTCTACCATCATCCCTCCACCTAGTTACTTTCTCATAGAAGGCTGTAAGGTTGGTCAAATATGACTTCCCCCTGGGTAAAATCATGTTGGCTGTTCTTAATGACCCCCTCATCCTTGATATGTCTAGAGATGGCATCAAGAATAAGTTGTTCCATCACCTTTCCAGGGACGGAGGTAAGGCTGACCGGTCCTTCTTCTTGCCCTTCTTATAGACTGGTGTGACATTTGCCATCCTCCAATCCTCAGGCACCTCTCCCGTTTCCCACAACTTACCAAAGATGATGGAGAGTGGCCTAGGAATGACCTCCACCAGCTCCCTCAGCACCCGTGGGTGCATTCCATCCGGACCCATCGATTTATAGATGTCCAGATTGCATAGCTGATCCCTAACCCAATCCTCATCTACCAAAGCAAACTCTTCCTTTGTCCTGACTCCTTCTGGGGCTATAGGAATCTGGGGCCCCTGGGGAGAGTCTGCAGGAGTAAAGACAGAGGCAAAGAAGGCATTCAGCACCTCTGCCTTCCTTATATCCTCTGTCTCCAGGGCACCCACCTCGTTCAGCAGTGGGCCTATATTGCCTCTTGTGTTAGTTTTATTTGCTTTGTATTTTAAGAAGCCCTTTCTATTGTCCTTAACCTGACTAGCAAGATTAAGTTCCAAGGAGGCCTTAGCTGTCCTAATTGTCTCCCTACATCCTCCAACAACTGTCCTATATTCCTCCCAGGTGGCCAGCCCCTCTTTCCATAATCCATAGATTCTCTTTTTCCACATGAATTTGGCCAGCAGTTCCTTGCTTAACCACGCTGGTCTCCTAGCTCCCTTACCTGACTTCCTACCCATTGGGACGCTCTGATCCTGAGCTTGGAAGAAGTGGTCCTTGAATGCTGACCAACTATCTTGAGACCCTTTATCACCTAGTACCCTTTCCCATGAGACTTCCCTTAGCAGTTGTTCGCAGAGGCCAAAGTTGGCCCTTCAGAAATCCGGAACTGTGGCCTTGCTAGGTATTCTATTCCTCGCACACAGGATCCTAAACTCCACCATCTCATGGTCACTGCAGCCAAGGCTGCCATTGACCATCACCACTTCAACCAGACCCTCCTTGTTGGTGAGTACTAAATCTAGCAGTGCTCCTCTCCTAGTTGGTTTGTCCACTATTTGCATTAAGAAGTTATTATTGACTTTTCTTTCATAAATTTGTGCCATTGCTTTTGAACTAATGAAAAATTTTGTTACCTGCAGTATCACCTGGCAGAAAGCTCCACAGCTGAATTCCATTGGTTTAAAGGAGCATCTCACCCTTTGCTTTCTGAACCTGCCAGCTTCTACTTTCATTTAATGCCCCAGATCTGTCTGGAAGAGACAATGAGCAATCTCTTCCTCCATTTTTCCATGCCACTCTGATGTCACAGATTTCTATCTTATTCTTCACTTACAGACTAAGAATCCCTACTCTTCACTTATTCTCCATGAGGAAGCAGTTTAAGTCATTTGATTTGGCATGCCATTTCCATGATTTCCCACATTCTGGATTTCTACTGCATTTTCTTTGAGGCACAGAACCAAATTTTTATCTACAGTGTTACACATTAAAGGGCACAACATGCAGTGACATTTTAATACTTTTTTGTTTGTTTATATTTTCCCCAATTTTTCTCAATATCAAATTTTAATGTATTTTTAAGCCACTGTTGAGTATTAAGCTGACACACTGAGCTGAATGATATTCAACTGACTGATATTCTGACCCTACATTGAGCAGGGGGGGTTGGAGTGTAATTGCTCCACATGTCTTCCAATCTCAACAATTCAGTGAGTCTGTGATTCAAGGTTAGGGGACAGCAGGTGAAATATTTCTATTTTGCCACTGTACAAGATACTGGAATCACTCCTGTCCCAGTGTTATGCACAGCCTCAGCAACCCCTGCTCAAGAAAAATGAACGCAAATTGGATCAAGCACAGAAAATCATTACTGTGATGAATGGGAAAGGCAGAGCTTATCTTCACAAGAAAACTAAATGAACTTAGGGTCAGCCTAGCAGACTGAAGCCTGAAAAGGTTTATGATTGATGTATGAAGCACATTAGAGAGCTAAGTATGGTGAATGCCTATTTCAGCTATAGGACAGCACTGAATTAACAACAAACTGCCCAGGTGTATTAACCATTCTCAAAAAAATGCAAGCTAGAAAACAGGAGAAAGGTACTATGAAGGTTTTAAGAAACATTTCTATTTGTCAGTGATTCAGGCAGTACCAAAGCCAAAAGCTCATTATATTTAATATGGAGTTTACAGAGTGTTGATATTTCTGTGAGCTCTTTCTTGAAACTAACTGATGGGGAAGACAGTACAATTTTTCAATGTGCTTTAGCTTTCATGGAGTTTCACTCTGTAATGAAATACAACACTTTTGATATTTCTCCATCCACATCTATCTCAAATGCAATATATGCAGTTCGAAACTATTAGCTACAGCAACAAGTAAGAGATAGGCTTTCCACCAACTCTGGAAAAATATTTAATGAGGAAAAACTTCAAAACTCTCGCTACTCTCTACTGAAAAAGAAAGGCAAGCCCAGAGAAATACAGCTATTGGGAAAAGCTATTAATGACTTAGAAATTACAGTTTTTATACCTTTCTAAAGAGATGTGAAAAATGTTTACATTGCTGAAGCAGTGACTGTTCAATTACCTTACATGAAGTCCCTTATTAACAACTGGAAATGCCAACAAACTGCTTGTCTATCAGGTAAGAAAATTCAAAGCAGCTTTTCTTTTATTTATTTTTTATTTTATTTATATATTTTATTTTATTTACTTATTTAAAAAATAGGTTTTATTTTGCCTATTAAAACCAAAGAGGAAAGTATGACCAAATTAGCCAAACCAAATAGGCTTTTAAACTTGTTTTTTAAAGCTCTGTGGAACACAGGGAACCTGACCTCCCTATTTATTATGCATTTAAGCTGTACAAACATGGGGCAGTTTGGAAACCCATTGGTCTCAGCCTTTGAGAGATGTTTAGCTGCTGATGTGTCAGAGGATCCAGCATGTCAGATTTTATTTGAGCTGCAAAAGTCAATCTGGTAGTTAGGAAGTACAGAGCATGGGACATTATACACCTCATAAACTCTTTTAGTCAGGGTATTCTACACAAAGGAGTTTGAGTCACTAACTCTTTCAGGACTCATTAAGAACATAAAAGCATGTCCATTGCTGCTGTGATGAAAGCTCTGCCACACCATTCACATGGCTTATGCCTACTCATGAACAGGTCTGCATAAGATCTCCTCTTCTTCCCAGACAACGTGTCCATTTGGACACGTACGTACACGATGGAGCATCACATGCAAAGGCATGTAAACTAAGGTGAGAAACTTGTTTTCTGAAGAAAAAGCAACAGAGTCTCATCAATGCTTTGCAACTGAAAAGAAAAACAAAAAAATACCATTACATTATCTCTGGAGAGGACACAACTCTCCCTACAATTCATATTTTAATCCTGATTTTAATCACTTTTACCAAGTCTTAACCTCACTGTGGGAATGAGACATATGCCACTGGCCTCAGGGGAGTCAGTTTAAGATACCTTTTTGTACATAAATTATTCCTGGAATAGGTATGTAAGGCACATAAAAGTGTGTAACACTTAAATCTTAATTACTATTATTTCAGATTACAGGAATTTCCCTCTTATTACAACGGTGAACTTCTGACACGCTTTAAACAAATTATTCATGTGTGGTGGAACAGATCATATCTAGCAACAGTCAGACCAGTAAATCACCATTGTGCCTAAGGAGCAATAGTTATGGCACCTACCTTGTAAACTTTCTTCTGAGGGCTCCTGAGGAACAGAAAATGGGTGAACAGGCTCAAGGTAGGCTCAGTTGTCAGTGTTTGCTCACACATTTTTTTTTATTATTTTAATTTTATTGCACAACAGACATTGTTTGAAAGTCTTTTGGATACCTTAGCTGATGTAAGAGGAAAAATAAATCATTTAGACTTCAGTTTTCTGATCAAAGATTTTAAATTCAAGGTGAATACATTTACTTGCCCAAGTATATTGCCATGGCGTTTTTCTCTCTAATTCTCTTGTCATTTACTGAAATTTACTGCTTGAAGAATACACTTACACACTTCAGCCAAAGGATCTGGCTCATGCCCATCTCATTTGATGGGAAGTCTTTTAAAGACTTGGCTGAGAGTGAATGGGCTCCTGATGCTCCCTGAACTAACAGAGGTCTAAGGGGCAGCCATAGCAATGCTGGCATGGCGCTTTTTCACAAACCTTTAGCCAAGTACCAGTACATGTTTTATATCCTTCCTCGGTGTCAACAAACCCCAAACATTAAATGACTTCCTACAAACACAAGACAACTTCCTTGGAGCTTCCTGGCATCATGGATAGAGTACAGATGAAGACTTTAGCTCTGCATTCATTATGCTGTCATTTTAGCCATCCATTTTCTCTAGCTCAAAGAACTAGGATGATCAGAAACTATTCAGAGGACATAGCAATAATGCACATGTAATCCTCAGCAACACATACCTAAATATATAAACATGGTAACTTTTAATTAGATTAGAGTCTGCAATTTCAATATGTTTTTCAATATTCAATAGCCAAGAGTTACTGACATCTTGCAACCATTAACTAGTTATTCTTGTACTAGCCTTATGGAACAACTACGAAAAATTATGTATTAACCTCGTCTCTGCAACGTACTAGAACTTCCCATTACACATAAATGGAATCATCCTAAATACTAAAATAAATGTGGAACTAACACTATCATCTAGATGTAACTCTAAATTTGGCTATATCAATATGTGCCATATTCTACTTAAAAATAAATAGCTCTTCTTCTTTCATGAGCCACATCTAAAAAATTCTGATCTTAGATCAAACAAGCTTATTTCAAAATTATCACTTAGGAAATATTACATTACAAAGTGAGATTTTCAGCCTTACTGTAATTAACTTCCCAAGTTTACTTAAGCATTACTGTATTATGCACTTTAGCTAGAGATTATTCTCATTAACACAAAATTTTAATGGAGTTTTCATTCACGTGCTCAAAAGTCACAAGAGTAGAGTTGATGCTGCTTCCCTCCTCTCTTTTAGCATCAGTTTTTAGCATCTGCATTTGTTTATATCATCAGTCACATCACTTATGGTCAAACCATGCTAAGCATGACAGAGGATCCATTCTATATAATACAGATCTGTGTAAAATACTTCAGACTTACTCTGATAAATACTGTAAATTACTTTTGGTTTATATGTTCAAATAAAATTCATGTAGCTTATAATAGGGTTTGATATTGTTATTCATATGTTAATATAATATTGGACACATTAAAATGCAACAGGACTCAAAGAATCCAGCTTGTATCACTTCAGCGGAACTAAGATCTTTGTAACCAAGAGGCAGATCAAATCCAAACCATAAATTTTACTATTTACATGGTTTAGAAACATAAGACAGGAGTAAGTTCACTAGAGCAAAACTGTATAAAGTAAATTTAGACTGAAATACATTTCCCACAGAACAGATTGACATTTCTTTGAAGGTTTGCAAAAGGCACTTTATGACCCATTAGGAATCAAATGTAATATTTGTGGTGCAAATGCATATACTGTAACATTTATTGAGTCTATTTATCTGAGATAAAACACATAGGATACAAACTATGAAAGCCATTATAGTTTTTTGTCCCCATTTATTTACCTGACCAGGATATCTACAGAATTTCAGAACTCATTTATGATGAAGTCATGGGAATATGGCAATCGCATAAGTAACACCCCAAGTCCAAATGCAAAGCTGTAACCATTGAAAAGGTACAATCACTTTTTATAGCAGTTCTTAATCTGCTCTTTCCTCACCACTGAAATATAACACATTAACCATTTATTGGTCTTTGATGTCATCATGTGACCTTTAAAATGAAAAGGTTTGGACTTAAACAAGAACTCTGTTCCATAACAGATTAATACAGTTGGCCTCATTTGTAACATTGTTAGAGTTTCCAGAGCAAGTATTTCTGATGTTGGATGCCATCTATAATCACAGCAGGCTCAAAAGGAAAGAGAGGCACCATGGCTCAGAACCACTGGTCTACCCTGCATAATGAAATAGAAAATGCCAGGATACACCTAAAATAATTTATGTCTCTATTGGAACCAATTACTAAAATATATTAAATTAGTCATTAAAATAGATTTTAACTTCCAACTAGGCTGTACCCAGGTTGTATACACCACAAATAAATATATTCCAGTACACACATATCTCACAGCCAAATCAGTTCAAGCTAGGAGTGCTGGAACCTTCACACAAAAGTGATTAAGCTGACAGGCATGAAATCCATTTGGGTGCACGAGTCTTCTCGTCTTGCGCAGACAAATGAAGGATAACACTCACAATTACATGACTGATTCTGTTTGTGAGAGATGGTGTGTGTGAGCCAGGTTGAGCTCTTTGGCAGAAATCAGTGCTGCAGGAAGCATCACTAGAGATACAACATGGCAGATGGCAAAGAGAAATTCCGTGTGGTGAAATCAGAGCTGGAAACATCGAAATACCTGACTCCTCTCCGTATTTTCTGAATGCAGAGGACGCAATAGCTTGTGGGTGACGCTCTTCCTGCACTGAGGAAATGAGTGCTAATAATGAAGTCATATATTTTGGTTTTTGCTGCCTTTTCTTTGTAATTGCACCAGTTGTACTAGAGTACCCCTTATCAGATATGCTGCTGAGTCAGGCAGGATGCACTCGTGACTGTTTTGCTTTAGCTGTATAAAAGAAAGGGCTGACAGAAATTGTTTTGGATAAGTAGCTGCAGCTTAATTAGAATTTTTCTACCCCAGTACTACTAACATAAAAATAATAAGAACATCTAAGTGCATAACTACCTTCTTGCCTGCCCAAAAGCTTGAAATATTTACTTGGTAACAGGAAAAAAAAAAAAAAAAGGAGAAAGGTATTCTGCATAGTCTCAAACAACAGTCTTCTAAAACAGAAAAGGTGAGATAAATCTTGACATTTCAGAAATGAAAGCGTGAAGTTTTGTATCAGGAAACAACCCATGTCTACCATGTATTCAGTTTCAGGATTCTACCACCATTTGGAAAGCAGGAGCAAGCGATGCAGAGAGCTGCTCTTCAGGTACCAGCATTTATTCCAGAGGCCTCTCCAGCCATTACACTCTCCCACAATAACTACAGTTGACGTTCTACATCTTACTTGATATTTCGTCAAGAGAAGTAATGGGACATATGTTCTCATGTTACACTAAGAACAATGTGTGAGAGACAAGACTCTCAAATGATACAGTGGCAAATACTTTTCTGCTTCAATGATGCGGTCCAAATGATTTCAAGATGTGGCTTTAGAGATAAAAGAAAGAACAGAAATGCAACTACATCACAGGCCAGTGTTTGAATGAAGAGACAAAATACAGGGAAGAGTAAGCAACATTATGAGTAACATATAATTATGTTTTAAAGAAGAACTAGGAATCAAAATACTTCCTAATGGAACTCTTGGATTTATTAATTTTGCTAAAGAGGTAAGCCACTAAACTGCCTTTGAAGTGGTGTTAATATAAAGGTCAGTCAGTCATTAGCAGCATAAGTATCCTCCTGATCTTTGGAGAATTCAAATATTTAGTAATGTTAAAAGACAAGCTAGAGTTCTTTCAGCACATCTTAGCTGAAAACTGGAATATTCTTCACACAATAACATACAAAAGGGTAATATTTTCACTAGAGAAAATGCCAGTACTACACTACAGATCAACAGAAACATTGCATTTCTATTGCTTTTATTGAATCATAGAATCATAGAATAGTTAGGATTGGAAAGGACCTCAAGATCATCTAGTTCCAACCTCCCTGCCATGGGCAGGGACACCTCACACTAAACTATATCACCCAAGGCTTCATCCAACCTGGTCTTGAACACTGCCAGCAATGGAGCATTCGCTACCTCCCTGGGCAACCCATTCCAGTGCCTCACCACCCTCACAGTAAAGAACTTCTTCCTTATATCCAGTCTAAACCTCTGCTGTTTAAGTTTCAACCAGTTACCCCTTGTCCTATCACTACAGTCCCTAATGAAGAGTCCCTCACCAGCATCTCTTTAGGCCCCCTTCAGATACTGGAAGGCTGCTATGAGGTCTCCACGCAGCCTTCTCTTCTCCAGGCTGAACAGCCCCAACTTTCTCAGCCTGTCTTCATACTGGAAGTTCTCCAGCCCCTGATCATCCTTGTGCCCTCCTCTGGACTTGTTCCAACAATTCCATGTCCTTTCACCAGAACTGAACACAATATGCCAAGTGAGGTCTCACAAGAGCAGAGTAGAGGAACAGGATCACCTCCTTTGACCTGCTGGTCACACTCCTTTTGATGCAGCCCAGGATATGGTTGGCTTTCTGGGCTGTGAGCACACACTGAAGCTGGCTCATGTTCATTTTCTCATTGACCAACACCCCCAAGTCCTTCTCCACAAGGCTGCCCTGAATCTCTTCTCTGCCCAACCTGTAGCTGTGCCTGGGATTGCTCCCACCCAGGTGTAGGACCTTGCACGTGGCATGGTTAAACTTCATGAGGTTGGCATCAGCCCACCTCACAAGCGTGTCAAGGTCCCTCTGGACGGCATTCCTTCCCTCTAGCGTATCAACAGAACCACAGAGCTTGGTGTCATCGGCAAACTTGCTGAGGGCACGTTCAATTCCATTGTCCGTGTCAGCAATAAAAAAATACTAAACAAGACCGGTCCCAACACCGATCCCTGAGGGACACCACTCATTACTGGTCTCCAACCAGACATTGAACCGTTGACCGCAACTCTTTGAGTGCGACCATCCAGCCAGATCTTTATCCACCCAGTGCTCCACCTATCAAATTGATGAGACTCCAATTTAGAGACAAGGATGTCATGTGGGACAGTGTCGAACGCTCTGCACAAGTCCAGGTAGATGATGTCAACTGCTCCACCCCTGTCCATCATCAGTTCCATAGCCCCATCATAGAAGGCCACCAAATTGGTCAGGCAGGATTTTTGTAAATCCTTTTGTAAAGCCATGCTGGCTGTCACCAAGCACCTTGTTGTTTTTCATGTGCCCTAGCATGCCTTCCAGGAGAATCTGCTCCCAGATTTTGCCAGGCACAGAGGTGAGACTGACTGCTCTGTAATTGCCCGGGTCACCCATTTTCCCCTTCTTGAAAATGGGGGTTATATTTCCCTTTTTCCAGTTGTTGGGAACTTCACCTGTCTGCCATGATTTTTCAAATATGATGGCCAGTGGCTTTGCAACTTCATTCGCCAGCTCCTTCAGGACCCGCGGATGGATTTCATCAGGTCCCATGGACTTGTGTACATTCAGGTTCTTAAGATGGTCTCGAACCAGATCCTCGTGTACAGTGGGCCCAAGGTCTAGGTTTTCACAGTCCCTGCGTCCGCCTTCCAAGACTCGGGTGCTGCGATCAGAGCCTTTGACAGTGAAGACCGAGGCAAAGAAGCCATTCAGAACCTCAGCCTTCTCCAAGTCCTGTGTAGCCAGTTCTCCCGAAAGCTTCCGGAGGGGGCCTACATTGTCCTTAGTCTGTTTTTTAGCTGCTACATACCTATAAAATCCCTTCCTATTATCTTTAACATCCCTTGCCAAGTTGAGCTCCAATTGGGCCTTAGCTTTCCTAACTTGGTCCCTAACTACCCTGACAACATCCCTGTATTCATCCCAGCCCACCTGTCCTTCCTTCCACCTTTTATAAGCCTCTTTTTTCCTGTGAATTTTTCTCAGCAGCTCCTTATCCATCCAAGGAGGTCTCCTGGCCCTCCTGCTGCACTTCCTTCTAGTTGGCATGCAACACTCCTGAGCTTGTAGTAGGTGATCCTTGAATGTTAACCAAGAGTCTTGGGCCCCCTTGCCCTCTAGGGCTATATCCCATGGAACCTTTGTAAGTGTTGGCTAACTCTGAGCAAGCACAGACACTGGGCAAATATTACACGTACTTTTCACCCTATTTATTGCAGCTGTAAGGGATTCAAAATTCTCCCAGACAAACTCCACCTGTGAAAAACCAAAGAGTACAGAGCAGAGGCAGCTGGGAAGCCATACCTGTTTCTTTCATGGAAAGTTTAAATAAAAGACAAAAAAATATTTTATTAAATTTGGGAAGGGGGTCTGTATACAACACGGTTTTGATTACCAGAATTGAGAACATTTGTGTGTTTTCAGATTTTAAGAAATAAATATCCCAACAAAACTTCTTCCAGGCCAAAAATGTTATTTAATTGAAAAGACATTTTTGTTCCAGAAAAAATTTTGATGAAAAATGTCATACTTGCAGCTACTAGCTTTAACATTCAGACCCAGAGTCTGGATACCATTGACACTGATAAATTTGTTACCAGTAGCAGTGCAATGCTGAAAGCTTTCTGCCATCCCCACCTCCCTTCAGGGACCCAGAAATAGCTGCCAAAGTCCCAGAATGGGTTTAGCTGATTCATGAGAAATGCAATTAGGCCAGGAAGAAAATGCACTGATTAGTTATCTCTCAGATAGGTTTTGCTGCTATGATTGCAGGTGAGAACTGCAAACTTGGAGACGCTTTTGGTTTGTAAGAGCCAAACTGAAGAGGCAATACCAATTGGTCCTCATTAACTCTTAATCCACCAGTATAAAGTAATCTGTATTCTGCTTCTAGGGATTAATCTAGGCCAAAGCAAGAGCTCCTAGTGAGCCTAGCACACCAGAATATCCCAAATATTGAAACAAAAGCTTGAAAATGAGAACATGGTTTAACACATATCATCTCCCAGGTTTTGCAGCCTTGCTATAGGGATCTACAGCTTTTCTGATCCATAACAAGCTGTATGTGACAATAAAGAAAGTTTGCTTAATGGGCATGGAGAATTTAGTGACTGAACCAATGGCCTGGACCTAGTAAACATAATACAAATTCTCTGTAAAATAGATGAAGCATTTTACCAACAAATTATTGAAGAATATTTCTCACAACTTCTTGTCCGGTTATGTGTCTCCACCATGCTTGTGTACCGCACACGTAACTGCTTACAGATCAGTCTTGGGACCCAGATAATTCACATTACCACAATAACTTTCCCTTATAAATGAATTATACCTACCTGTCCCTCTACACATGCTGAAAATGGAGCTTGTTCTTCCTCCCGAGTTAGGGGGTAGGATTCAGAAAGTTTTATAAAGACGTTAAACATTATTGCTATGGGCAGACCAGAGATTAATGTCTAAACCCTTGTATTTTAAAAGACTCCTACAACTGTTTTGACAAGCTACCATTGTTGCCACAGGCCTTTGAAATGCAGAAGGCAGGATGCCCTTAAGCTATAAAAGTGCCTTTTCTTTATCTCACTGTACTGTACTCAGGTTGAGCCAAGTTACAAATTGTTTAAAATTGACATTTTCTACTTTTACTTGAATTGCTCAGGAAAATTTAGAAACACAGGACTGATCTCCTTATTCACCAGAATCAGTCCATAGGCACCATGTTGTATAATCCTGTTCATAAAAGTATTGAGCTCCACCTTAGAAGCAGTTGTTTTTTTTCTGAGCCACTACCTTATTTGTAGGCTGTTTCAGACCTCATATAATTAAAAAAACCTTCTTCTGATTTTCAACCAGAATACAGTCATGGCCAGTTTAGACACATTGTTTTTTTCACAAGCAAATACTGCCATTTAGCTTAAATAGGTCTTTTCCCTGCCTTGTACTTACTCCCTTATGTATTCTTATTTTCTCACAGTTTTAGTCCTCCAACACTGAAAAAACCAAGTCTTTTTCAGTTCCTTATTCTTAAAATAAGTCCTTTACTCCCCTAATGAGCTTCAGGATCACAGCAAAAATTAACTGTCCATGGGCATTCTAAAGGGCCAGATTTGCACTGTGGCAAAAGTAAAGGCAAATGACACACAGCGACCTTCCAAAATCTGCTGGGGACCCCTGACTACCCTAGAGCTGCCATGCCACTCTTCTCCAACCCCAATCATCCAGCATTCATCAACAGTTTCAGTTAAGAAAAGGATAAAGCAAAGTCCTGCAGATGCACCTGCTTTAGGAGCTCAACACCACCAGACAACAGGAGGACACCACTGGTGCAAGCTTAGCTCTTTTTATTGCTCAAGCACTTTTCGAACTGGTAATTCTTGAAGTATTTTATCTAAGAACAAAAGCAGAAAACATCAAGAAGGGTTCTTCAATACTCAATAAAAAGCCATTGAAATTAGTCTCAGTCTTCCAGAAACTCTCCAAAGGCTTTTAACCAAGTCTAATTGGGGTGAGGTTTTAAAAGTTTAGTGACAGCCTACACAACCAAAGTAATAGGACATGTGTCTATACAGGAACATATTACACAGAGATTGGTGTAATTATATTGCCCATGGACTTCAAGATAGATATAATAAACATACTCTGGGAAAAGGAGTGAGAAACATACAGCATCAGTAATGGGAAAGAAAAAAACAGAGAATATATAATCAAATTTGGTGACTCAACGTTGATTTTGATGAAAAAAAAAATACACAAGAAAATTAGCTTGAGGATTACAAAAAGCCCCTTATTTGCTAGAGCCTGGAAACTGCAAAACAGTGAATGTCTGCAAGTCAGTAATACAAAGCACTGGATGAACAAACTCTTGTTGACTTGAAAGAAGGAATTTTAATTCTGTATCTCTCGTTTCTCAGGGTTTGGTTGTGAGTTTGTTTTAGTTTGCTTTGGCTTTTTTTTCTGTATTCTACCCAATCAATTTCCTTATAAATTTTACCCTGAATTTCTCTCTGTAAAGAAATTTCAGAATGATAAATCAGAAAGGGACCATATCTGTTTCTCATACAGTGAACACTGGTTTGATTCCCTGCAGCAGGCAGAGGAGCCTCAGTTGCTGTTCTACCATCTCCCATCTAAATCCATTGCTGAGAAGCACTAGCAAAAAACATCAGGGTGAAGGGAATCATTGCATTTGCCAGCCTGAAAGGTGAATACTCATCAACAGCATTTATGAATGATTTAGTATTCAGAGTGCACTTGGGAGTCTTTTGTCATGTCATCTATCATGGACAGACACAAAGAAAGACACGTGAACTAGAAAATTAATCCTCTATATCTAGTTTTATCAAGCACAATGTGTCACTGCTGTAGAGTCTAACTTTATGAAATACATTCTGAAGACACCACAGGAGGACAACAGCAATACATTTTACTTAACAAGGGACTTTTTGGTTAAATACTATGTTCCAAAGACCTAGGTGAAGGATAAGGTTTGTACACCTCTTCAACATATACATACTTTTTCTTCCTTCCTCAGGTAGTTCTGAAATCTGCAGCAACGAACTACCTCTTAATAAAAAAAAACAGAAAAAAGAGGTATTTCTACTGAAAAGACAGCTGAGTATATAACAAGAGTGTTTAGGCCCACCACATCTTTCATAGCTCTCAAAACTAGTCAGAAGGTCAAAGGAGAAGTTGCTAATGTAGCTGATTAGACATTTGATTTAGAAGTCCTTGTGAGTTAGAAGTTTTATCTGTTATTGCTCAATTTTGTTTTAGGCCCCCAACAGTGATTACTCAGTGGATCCAGGTATCTGCAGTCTCTGTCCTTTGACAAGAAATAATTTCTTTTTGCAACTTTACATGTTCTCTATCTATATATGAAATCTTCTCCAAGTCTGCTTTCACTCATGAGATGCTACTGAGACAAAAGAATATTCCTTGATCTGAAGGAAGATAGCTCAATATACCTACTGCATTTGAAACTAAATGGGCCTATGTTTTTGTAGAAAAACTTTTTTTAGCTGTCAAGTGAAAACACTGCTTATAAGGGTGCCACCTTCCAACACAGTTAAAATCAGTAGCATGTTCTCAGTGTTCTGTTAAAGCCAGCTCATTAACTAAGTTACTTCTACCCTATTAATCCTGTGAAAGTAAGGGCAAGATTTGCCTCCTTAGGAATTTTACTACCCAAGAAACATGGCAATTAACGCCATAAGAATTTGAGGGATACGTATGGATTTCTCAAGAGCAGACAGCTGATACACATAACCTTCAGGCCAAGCAGACCACCACCTAAGATGCCAGAGAAGTTCTGGTTTTATATCCAGTAGTACCAGACTTTTCGGATTGACAGAAAAAGTGGCTGGTTTTGTGACATGGGTAACAGTACATTTGGACCTGAAACTCCAAACAGTTCCTGTTGGGAGCAGACTGCTATTTTTATGAGCTTTCCTCCATGTTAACTGCTGTTTCAGTCTTTCAACTGATAGCATAGATGGAGTCAACAATAAGGCAGCTATTGAGCATGGCTAGCTGCATCAGGAGGAGGCAAAGGCAGCTCTGCCTCTGCTGCTGGCACTTCCATGTGACAGCAGAGTCACTGAAGCAATCACATGAGTTAAGCAAAGTTCAGGGCCCAGCTTGTCCATGATCCCCAAGATGTACATCACAACAGCCAGCATCACACCTATATGCACTGCTGGCCATAATGAGACGTAAGGTGTGGGTCAGCACAGGATTTACAGAGAAGACAGCAAAGGGAAGGAGATTTCCAGGGGCAGATGCTATGTACATAAACAGAAAACCATGCTTTGGCCACTGCTACTAGACACCATGCACAGTTACAGCCCTGACATGAAGCACAGCAGAATTTTTGCCATAGGTATGGCTCAATCAGTCCTGGCTCTTGGCATCTGCCTACAGATACATACTAAGGTAGTGCACAGTATGGTACACTTTCTGTGGGACAGGAAGTACAGCTCTCAGTATAAGCACTATGCTGCTTCGAGGAACCAAGGAAACTACCCCTTACTAACAGCCCTACTGAGTACTGAAACCTCCAAGAAACTCTTGTTCAGATTGCAGCTTCTGCTAATCAAATGACACCAAGACTGCTGAGGCAGAAAGAGTGAGTAGGCACATTTACCAACTCTACCACTTCCTGAATGTCAAATGTTGGCAGGTACACATAAGAGTCATCAAACAACCAAGCCCTTGGATTACACTGCCCCATAACAGACTTGAATTGCTAATTTTACTAAAGAGTCAGGCTTTGAAACAATCTGAAACCTACATTTAATGGCATATAAATGAACACAAAGATTTAGAAAACAGACACCATTATCTCAGAAATGGCAAATGCCAAACTGCAGGTGTGTTTTACTAGCTGAAAAACACTTTTGAACAGTACATCAGTATCGTAACAACCACAGGCAGTTCATTATTGTCTCATAGGTTTACCAGCTTTCTGACTTCCTTCACCTGAAGCTGCACTGGTATTTGTAATCAATGCAGTGAAGAGCACAGAGCAATGCAGATAGCAGGAGCTCTAGCACAGGATACATTCTGCTACCACCCTTTTTAATTACTATTTGCAGTTCAAGGCTGCACAGATTACCTCCACCCACACAAGGTAATTTGAACACTTTTATTTTGTATAACTATGTACTGACATGATGTTAACAGTTGCAATTTCAAGAAGTAAACCTCTTAGAACTGCAGTTACAGATCAAGCAGAAAAATCTCAGCTCTTTCCACATGATTCATGGAATCATAGAAGAGCTGAGCATAAGAAGGACCTCTGGAGATCATCCAGTCCAACCTCTTTCTCAAAGGGCTAGTTTCAAACTTATATAAGGCAGCCCAGAGCCTTGTCCAGTTGAGTCTTGATGTATCAGGTTTGCATGACAAGATTTTGGTATCAGGGGGGCTACAGGGGTGGCTTCTGTGAGAATGTGCTGGAAGAAGATGCTGGCCTAAAGCCAATGCTCCAGGATGGACCTGCTGCTGGCCAAGGCTGATCCCATAAGTGGCAGTGGCAGTGCCTCTACAATAACATATTTAAGAAAGGAAAAGTATTACTGCACAGGAGCCATTTCAGCTGTAGAGAGGAGTGAGGCTATGTCAGCGGAACAATTCTGCAGATACCAGGGTCAGTGAGGAAGGAGGGAGATGATCCAGGCATTGAAACAGAGGTTTGTCTGCAGCCCGTGGTGCCAACCCATGGTGAAGCAGGCTGTGTACTCAGGCTGTGCACTCTACTACTCATGGAAGTAGAGCAGATAACCACCTGCAGCTCTGGCAGGTCCACGGTGGAGCAGATACCCAGCTGCAATCCCGGGAGGACCTCACAGTGGAGCCGGTTTCCTGACAAGAACTGTGACCCATGGGAGACCCAGGCTGTAGGCCATCGGAAAGACTCACTTTGGAGAAGTTCATGAACAACTGCAGCCCATGGGAGGGACCCCACTCTGGAGCAGGGAAAGAGTGAAAGGAGTCTCCCCTAAAATGGCAGGAGCAACAAAGACAACATGTGATGAACTGACCACAACCACAACTCCCCATCCCCCTCTGCCACTGGTGGGGAGGAGGTAAAGAATTTGGAAGTAAAGCTACACTTGGGAAGGGAGAGGCGACAGGAAGGTATTTTTAATATTTGGGTTTGTCATTATACTACTCTGATTTGTTTGGTAATAAATTAAAACTAATTTCCCCAAGTGGAGTCTGTTTTGCCTGTGAAGGTGTCCTGAGTTCAGCAGTAGCAATCATTTTTTCTCCTTCTTGGTAGCTGGTGCAGTGCTGTGTTTTGACTCTCAGGCTGGGAATGGTTGCTGATAGCACGTACGTTTTGAGTTACTGCTCAAATGTTTGGTTTGTCCAAGGACTTTCTGAGCCTCATGCACGCGGTGCTCGGCCAGGCAGGGTGGAGTGAGTTATGGGTCGGTGGCTGGTGGGGTGTTGTATTCTTTTCACTTGCTGTTTGCTGTATCATTATTATTTGCAGTAGTAAATGGCAGTAGGGGTTTTGTGTTATGCCTTAGCAATTAAACCGTTCTTATCTCAATCCGTGGGGGCTACATTCTTTGGATTCTCCCTCCTAACTCTCCGGGAGTTGGGGGACTTGGTTTAAACCACTACAAGTCCCCAGCAGCAAGCTGTAGAACTGCTGAAGGGAATGGTGAATGATTTTGAGCCTGGTAGACCCAGATATTTCAGGCCATCAGAGCAGAGATGCAACATAGAGATGGACTCATGATTGAGGGGTGGACTTAAGAGCGATGGTAGATTGAAAATGTGGGATCTGAGCATGATGTGAATGGTATGGAATAAGGGGTGGATAATGTCCTGGGTTCAGCAGTAGCAATCATTTTTTCTCCTTCTTGGTAGCTGGTGCAGTGCTGTGTTTTGACTCTCGGGCTGGGAACAGTTGCTGATAGCATGTACGTTTTGAGTTACTGCTCAAATGTTTGGTTTGTCCAAGGACTTTCTGAGCCTCATGCTCTGCCAGGGAGGAGGGGAGGCCGGGAGGAAGGAGAGACAGGACACCTGACCCAGGCTAGCCAAAGAGGTATTTCATACCACAGCAAGTCATGCCCAAGATGTAACCGAGAGTTACCCGGAAGGGCTGGGACTGTGGAGGGATGGAGGAGGTATTGGTCGGTGCTCGGTCGGGCAGGGTGAAGTGAGTTATGGGTCAGCGCCTGGTGAGGTGTTGTATTCTCTTCACTTGTTATTTCCTTTGTCATCATTATTATTAGTAGTAGTAGCAGTAGTGATTTGTGTTATACCTTAGTTATTAAACTGTTCTTATCTTAACCCAGGGGAGCTACATTCTTTGGATTCTCCTCCCCAACTCTCCGGGAGTTGGGGGAGCAAGGGGGGGGGGGGGGGGGGGGGGGGGGGAGTGAGTGAACAAGCTGTGCGGTTTGGGTTTAAACCACAACAGAAGGTAATCACAAATGAATGATCACTAGTGAGGGGATCACTAGTGAGCAATCTCTCCCTGTCCTTTACCCACCAGCCTTTGGTTATATTTTCTCTCCCCTGTCCAGCTGAGGGGACTGACTGAGCAGCTTAGGTTGGCACCAGACCTCCAGCCAGGGTACAACCCACCACACCTGGAAATATCCAAAGATGGAGATTCCACAATCAACCTGGGCATCTATTCCAGTGCTTAACCTCCCTCATTATGGTTTATTTTTTTTCTTATTGCTGTCCACTCGAAGTTTCACTTCTTGCAACTTATGACCACTGTCTCTCATTCCGACTGCTAGACCCACCTTAGGCTTCTCTTCTCTGGACTAAACAAACCTTGTCCCTCTGCCCAGCCTTTCAGGAGGTTCCCAGTCCCCCAGCCACCTTAAAGGCCCAGCTGCTATCATGCTGTATCCATTAACATGTAGACACACTGAACTGTTTTGCATCAACAGGGTTGAAAGTCATCGTACACAACACAATGACACCAGGTGCAATGTCCCAGCCTCTACGGCACTCCATGAGGCCAGTACTCATCTAAGGCATCTGCCCTTACTGCCACAGAACTAACAGGCAGTCCAGGGAACTAACTGGGTGGAGAACACATGCCAAAGATTTCAGTGTTAGAGAGGAAAAATAAACAGAAACAGCGATCAGGAACTGGATAGTCATTCTCAGACAGGAACTCCCGTTGACACATGCTCTGAAACTGCGTTATTAAAACCAGAACAGAAAATTATATGTTTCCTTATTCAGAATTAGAATGAGAATGGTCTAGTTTGTGCACAAAAAAAGTGTAACTGAGAGGCTGTCCAAGATAACAAAAACCAAATCAGGATTGCTAGCCGATGATATCAACATTCTCCACTGTCTTGTGTGAAGAATTACCTGTTTTGCATACTTACAAACAGTATGTGCATGAGCTCACAAATAAACAAAACTCAGCTGTTATTTCCATACAGTAAGTTTAGTTAGGCTTATTTGCTTTGGTCTAACTGTTCAACAATACAGAGAACACACAGCAGTACAAGTCAATGAGAACTACAACCTACCAGAATGCCAAGCTGAAACAAAAACACAACTCTAAACCAGAAGTAACATATTGAGCAGATGAAGAAGTAAAATTAATGCACTATTACATAACTAAAATAACACTAAGTAAGTGGTGAGATGTAAGCTGGGAGCACTACCAATATGTGATTTACCTCCAGTTAAAACTCCAGGCCAGAATTTCAGGGAAGGTGAATTGCTGCTGCTATAGTGAAGTCACTATAAATTCACAGAAAGTCCAGCTTTCAGGCTGTGGCTTTTAATATGTTCCAACTTGCTTTGTTCCAAATAAACTCTGTAGGTAGGAACATATAAAGGTGAAGTATGATTCTCATCCTACTCAGGTTCTACATTCCCTAATTTTTCAAGAATTACTCTCAATTCCCATTGACAAATGAATTAGTTTTTCAAATTAAAACTAGGCTTTTTCATTTAGTTCTTTTCACTCTCCCTCTAAGTCAGTCCATTTTGCTTTAAGAACACACTATTATGCAGACTGTGGACCAGCCCATGCCTACCACAAGTGGGCTGACTGCCATCTCATCTCTACTGATACTCTCTGTTAGAGACAGTAAAGAAAGGCTAAATCATTCATTATTTGTAAATTACTATCGCAAATGGATTTAAAATTTTTAAAACTCACTTTGGTGCAGTAACTAAATGGAGTTAAATTCTTAACAATTCTGAAGTTGAGAATGTTTAATCTCTGAAAATGAGATTATGAAAAAACAGAACAATGTCTAAGAACAAGACATCACTGTTTTTAAAGTTCTTCGTCAAAATTGCATAAGTATGCTTTTGAAATCTGCTCTTCCTGCAAATAAATGCAATGCAAATACTAGGTCCTGTAAGGCCTGGTTTATAGCCCTTACCCTAAAAGGCAGTCCTAATGACTGGCATAGTTAAGAATGTACTGTAATGTACAGCCCGTGTATATTCATTCACAGTGGATATAATTCTCTTTTTAAAAACACTACGAAACCCAGCAACAGCCCATGTATGAAAATGGAGAGTTATTCTAGCTTCTATTTAAAGGCATTTATAATAACAATTAATTAACATGCATGATGTATTTACATATTTTTAAAGTACAGACTGTATGATAAGGCACCATAAAACATATTATTTCAAACATAAAACATCTTAGCAAAATAAATATTCCCTTAAAATGTAGCTTCTGCGCTCCTAAATAAATCCCCCTGTAAATATACACATCTTTTAACAAGTGTACCATCAGCTAACTAGGCATAGAAAGGATTTCTGAATACCCTCCAGCCAAAATTAATGCTACTTCTCCCTGGACAACAATAGGGTCTTCCTATTCTTCAAGCTCTTTGTTTCAAATTTCCAGGCAGAGAGCAGCTAATCCTTTACTAGCTCACAATAATACATTGAGCTGTGTTACGATATTCAAACACAACATATATGCATTTTCTGGAGAGAAATCTAACATACGCTTCAGGACCTGAGAATCCCCTAATTGCAAAAAGAAATTTCTTCTGAAGGAATGCAATCAGAAACAATGCTACACACAATCCAACTAATTGCTGGAGCAAAGGCTGAAAGCTGGGATATGGATCTCATCCCTAACTACACAACTTCCAATAATCTTGACAATCACCGAGTCGTGATACATTTCAGTTTTCAGATCACCATGTTTAAGATGCTAATATATTTTTAGTAAGTATTTTGAAAGCCTCATAAAAAGTGAACTGGTTAAATTTAGCCTTATGAAATGTATTTTAAATACAACAAAATCTTTTACTGTAAGGGTGTTTGAACACTGGAACAGGTTGCTCAGACTGTGAAACCTCCAACTTTGGAGATACTCAAAACCCAATTGGAGACAGTCATGAACAACATGCTCTTAGATGACTCTGCTTTGAGCTGCAGGGTTGAACTAGATGACCTACAGAGGTCTTCCCCAAGCACCACTACTCTGTGCTTTTCTAATAATTGCATATATCTTAAAAACATTTTTGGTGCGTTATGGGGTTTTTGTTCCTAAACCCAGAAAAACAGACACAGAGGCAACTTCTGACTTCAGACTCTCCATCCTCACAAGTAACCCTTCTCACAGGTGGATCAGACTACATACTGTCTCTCATTAGACAGGAACAATTCTTTTCATTCTCTGACACGTGTCCTTGCACAGGTTCAGAGTTACATTGTTATAATCATGCAGTGATATTCCTTTTCATCCTGTGACCCTCAGGAGTAACCTGGCTATACAGAGAGTATTTTTCG
The DNA here is from genome assembly GCF_012275295.1 of Melopsittacus undulatus. NCBI lineage: Eukaryota > Metazoa > Chordata > Aves > Psittaciformes > Psittaculidae > Melopsittacus > Melopsittacus undulatus. The sequence goes on from NC_047557.1 coordinate 97,399,336, forward strand.
AGTAGCAAAAACAGATGTACAAGCTGAGTCCATGAATAAAAATCACAAAACACAGTATTGCTTAGCATATAAAACTGTACACCTACAAACCCCTACGTATTTGTGTATTAGTTCAGTGCAATTTTTATAGAGCAAAGATACAGGGGAAAAAATCCATCTGCTTACTAATGTGCTGTAATAAACCATGATCACTCTTAACAGTACACGTACTCCATGTGTAAACTGTACCAAATTTGTCATATGTCCTCCCTTAAGAGAATCTTTGTCAGCTAAATCTAAGTTTTCTATCATCTTGTTATTTAAGGATTCTTTATAATGATTCTTATAAATCTTATCCACATAGTAGTAATAAAACTTATCCCAACTTCCTTCAACTGGCACTTCCAAGTTGGCAAGTTTCAAATCCCATGTTATATTACAACTTAGGGCCTTCTGAAGTGTTTACAAATCACCATTTGTTGCTTAACAGAAGAAATCGCTTGAGCTATCCACACTTCTGTTCTTAGCGTCATAAAAATAAGGCCATAAACCAAAGTCTTTAAAACTGGACTCTTACCTGATCTCCAGAATATACAGGAATATAAGAAAATAATGTCTGACATTTGCTCCTGCTTGATTTCCTAAATCTGTTGAAAACTCAGCTGTTGAGCCATCAATCCTGAAAGTTCTGTACACACAAGAGCTCCCATACAAAATGAACTTCTACATGATCAATGCTTTCCCACTTTTTTCACCTTAATCAGAAAGCTATCAAATACTTCAACAGGAGTGTTCTGGCACCTTCCTATTATCTGTGACAATGTGTCAGGTGAAAAAATGGCATGTGTGAACAAGAGGGAATATAGGAAGATGCTATTTTGGTGTCATTGGGAGGTACTAGCAAAAGAATCACTGTGTTCAGACAAAGCCAAAGCTGTCTTCATTTTCAGTGGTAAAACACAACAATGACTAGCTTCAATCCTTGTTGCCAGACATGGTTCTAGTAGAGTAAGATGGTGAATGATACAGCTATATAGCAAGAGGAATCACAAAAAGGAGAGATGAAAGGGTGAGAAAGGCACCTAAATACAGAGAAATTAAAAGAATTCTTCCACTCATTTCCACGTTTTTTGATTGAGGCCCTACATAATCATTTCTGTTTCAGAACAAGCATATGTCCTGGCAAAGCATCTTTCACAATGGCTGTTATGTGGCTCTGATAACAATCCACAGAAAACATCTCTTTGCTGACTCACTCCAGTAACTAATTCTGAACCATTTCTATCTGATGCAAAGTCTTACTCACTACCAGTTTTTTTCAGTGACTGCTGCTATGGAACACTCCCTGTACTGGTTTAGGAAAACACCTTTGACAGCAAAGTCTCCTCTTGCACGTTCATTTTTGTACTAATTTGGTTTTGTTGTAGTGGTGTACATGATATATTGGCCATACTTAACAGGATAATACAAAATTGTAAGGCTGTAAGAAGCAAAGACAGTTTTCAGAACAGCTACCATTAGAATATGCCTTCAATCCTAGAACAGTTTTGCTTCATAGGATATGCTGTACACCAACAAGTAAACATTATATTGTTTTATATATATTATTGTTTATTTCACTATACTGTAGTATTTCAGATTCTATTTCAAATTCTTTCTCTTGATAATAATTACATGTTAGAAGATCCAAAGAAAGGTTTGGAGAAAGAAATTAATTTAGCATCAGAATCAAATAATAGCAACCACTTGATTGCTTTCAAAGACAGCACGGCACAGAGCAAAATATATTGTGCTTTTCCCAAGTCTGATTCTTCTTGTCACACAATAATATAAATCTAATATTCAATAAAAGGGTGCCTTCATATTTGCCTTTCACATTCATCTATTCTCTGATTTTTAGTTGATATATGTAGGCTAAGGACATCCTCATCTTGTTTTGCAACTCTTACTTGACTTCACATCTTGCATAATTTTTCTGACAAGCTTCCAGAGGTATTTTAGCTCTCTCTTAGACCTAACAGGTGAGTTCACAGCCATCACAGTACCAAGCGCTAGGAAATCCAGTATCTTGCCTATCACCCAGCCAGAACAGTGGCATCATAAGCGGCTCTCCTCTTCCTGCTGTAGCTACTCACCACTTCCTGTCAACTCTTCCTTTATGAACTCACTAAAACACTTTCTTTCATTTTCAACTTCACTGACTTTTTCCATGTTCTGGTCATCCCCCCTTCTTTGGTTAGAGACAGACATCCTGCTACCCTGTTCCCTGCTTTCACTTCCAGTTGCTGCTGCTGAAATATTCCCTTTTGCTTCATATTTTTCCACACAGCCAAGGCTTTGAACAGCTTTCTCCTTGTATTCACCTTTGGTTCCTTGGCCTTCTCCTCTTCCTCTCACTTGTGCCTTGTCTTCACCCTTTTCTGATTTAATTATCATATATTAATATAGGAATTCTCTCAGTTTCTCTCTTTATCAAATCATTCATCTTCCTCTTCAGGAGACAATGCAACCCTTTACAGCCACCCTTCATAAAGCTTGCTGCCAAAATGCATTGCTTGATTGTACACTCCTTGGGGGAACTGTATTATTGACTGCACAGTATCCACAATATTTGCATAGCACTGGACAGACTGACTAAACAATCGATAACACATCAATGGCAGAGCTACAACAACTACATTTTAGCTTTCTGAAACAGCATAGTTTTCTTTCTAAGTTTATTCAGTTGGAGAGATAATTCCTGTAACTAAAGTAGTGGAAACCAAAGCATCCACCAAACGAAAAGAAGCGTTCAAATGTGACGTATCACACTTGGAATGCCTCCCTTGCTTGCATTGCTCTCCTGGGATGGGAAACAGAAGGAGGCAGCAAAACAATAAGAATAATGAATAATCACATATTTAGCAAAACCATTCAGTTTGGAGTTCGTAATTTGCACAAAAATCTGGATTTTTGGAGCAATTTCATTTAGGAGCAAAGATATTTTTATTTAAAGGCAATTAAAATGGAAAATATGTATTTCCACAAAATCTGTTATCAGAAATCTTTTTTAATATGGTAGTAAGTTTAAATATTTCTATTTTTTCCAAAAGACTTGGAGGTGTACAGCATGACTTGACTAGTTACAGTAGAGACCTGTTGAGAAAATGAAGGTCACTTGGATCTTTTAAAACTTGAAATCTTGTTTTCTGCTAAACTACAGAGAAATACACTGAAACCACCATCAGCTTTCCTGGGTTTGACAGTCTCAAAAGTCTTCTTTCTGCTCCTCACTATTGACTCACACACCACTGCATCCCGAGGGACTGCGTACACTAAAACAAGGAATGAGTAATCAGGAAAAAGATGTTTCCTTCTTCAAAGTATTCACTAAAGCATTCATCCTTTCAGGACTTACAACTAGTATTTGTTTGGGTTGTAAATCCAAAATTGACAATGTCTAACATGATCTCAACTCTGTTCCATGTAAATTAAATTTCCTAAAATATTAGATCAGGTCAGGTCCTGAAGAGTTCTTCCATTATGGTGCAGGGTGGGTTCTAATTTAAGTTCTCTGACAACAGAGTTAACAGCAAAGGCCAGAAAGAGCAATCTGATTATTAAACCTGTCTCAAAAGACAAGACATATATTCTTCTACATTGGAAAGGGACATTTTTCAATTAATTCAAGACACCTTTGGAACAAGTTGATGAGATAAAGAAAGCCAACTGTTTCAGACATGGAATATTTTAGAATGCATCTGAAAAAATGATTCACTGGATTTGACTGCCACTTTGTTTACTGCTGGGAAGCGGTAAAATAGTAGGTGTAATGAAGCAGACTTTGAAGAGAAATGTATTAAAATGTTTACTTATCAATGGAACATTCTGCTCAATGAGCACCCCAAAGAGCTGATTTCCTTCTGTAAACAATAAAAGTCATTTTACAATGAGACAAAATAATCAATTTATAAAGAAGAAACCATGGGGTGTGATTATTAAGTAATGCATTTCTTGAGAATTAAGAAGGTTTTGCTGCATTAATTACTGAAATTGCTACAGGCATGGGTAGCTTACAGTATTGCTTAATCCTGTCAACATTTTACTCTTCAAATATAAGATACAAAACCAGTGAGCAGAATGGCTTGTCCTTATGAATGCAACACTAACACACCACCCAGCAGACCACACAAACATCTTTGAGCTCCAAGCTACCACAAGATAAGTTTTTATTGAATTGTAAGTCAATACTAAACTGATTAGCTGGCAAGTTCATAATCACCAGAGGTAATATTCACAATTCAGGAAACAGGGTCAATCAAGAGCTAGATGCGCATGTGTTATTTAATATATTCACGATAAAAGGTGACAACATTCAAAATACTCAGCATCAGTATTTCAAGCAGGATCCTCTCAGTCAAAGGAGTCTTTGGCTTCACCTCACTAAGAGTGCCTGGGATTTTTGGTCATAAATTAAATTTGAGAAATAATTCAGTGCTCGATACCAGCAACATTTATGCCAAGACTTACTCTATAAAACTCAATAACCGGCTCCAACCTGCCGCTCAGATAATAGTCAGGGCAGTGCCAAGTCCCACATTAACATGGAGTGCAGCACTACACAAAGCACTGAAATCAAAGAGAAGAAAAATGCCAATGCAATGAAGACGAATGAAAGCCATGACCACGGCAACGCCAGACCTCACAGCATTCAATGTCTCTTCCAGGGTCCAGGAGAATGGCTACCTGAGGTCAGCCACGAGGTGAGAACATGGTGTCTAAAAGCTGGTAACACTACAGCAGGCTGGCTATGAAGCCAATGTGTGAAGAGCTGGTCAGAACGAAACCTAACAGCACTCTTTCCTATCAAGAACAATAATATGGAGACGACACTCAACACGCTATGTGGAGAGTGAAATCCTTTACAGTGTAAAGCCACAGGAACGCAACTTGATATTCATGCAGCCTCCACACAGCACGGCCATTTGCTTCACAGTGGCCAGTGTACTGCGCTAAGAGCTCTTTGCCACACACCAGTAAGTGCGTCCTGAAGACTCCATCATGTGTGGTGTAAAGTGGAGCTTCCTCTCGGACTTCAACCACCCTGATATCTGTTGGGGCGACAGTACAGCCCGGCACAAGCAATCCAGGAGGTTTCGTAATTGTGTGGAAGACAACTTCCTTCTGCAAACAATAGAGGAGCTGACGAGGAGAGGTGCCCTGCTTGACCTTGTGCTCACCAACAGGGAAGGACTCATTGGAAATGTGACTCTCCAGGGAAGTCTTGGATGCAGTGATCACGAGATGGTCGAATTCGAGGTCCTCAGGACAGTGAGAAGAGCGTGCAGTAAGCTCACTGCCCTGGATTTCAAGAGAGCAGACTTTGGGCTCTTCAGGAACCTACTTAGCAAGGTTCCATGGGATGTAGCCCTAGACGGCAGGGGGGACCAAGACTCTTGGTTAATATTCAAGGATCACCTGCTACAAGCTCAGGGGTGGTTGCCCAGGGAGGTTGTGAATGCTCCGTCCCTGGCAGTGTTCAAGACCAGGTTGGATGAAGCCTTGGGTGTCATAGTTTAGTGTGAGGTGTCCCTGCCCATGGCAGGTGGGTTGGAACTGGATGATTTTAAGGTCCTTTCCAAGCCTAACTATTCTATGATTCTATGACCTAGTTCAACTTCACTTATGGCCAACCTCACGTGAGAAAACCTCTTCAACCCGGGAATCCCTAAGTAGAAAGTGCTCAGCAGCGATGGTGGCTAACAGGAGGCTAACACACCGTCCGGTTTGCTCGGTGCCATCTTCACACATTCGTCCTTGCTGAGGAAAGCTGCCTCAAGACACCAGCAGCCATGACGCCACCTTTTTCCTCAGAGAAAAGGCTCTACCGTGGCAATGGGTGAGGACGTCGTGTTGCACCTCGTCCACAATCACCTCATTACCCCGCCCGCCCGCTGCCTCCTCGTGAAGCCCATGTGGCAAAAGGGCGGTGGCTTCCATTTGCTGGAGAGGGCTGGCTAATTGTCAAAATGGCTGCAAGGGTGCGGGAGGATGGGTGCCGGGCGAGGTGACGGGTGTCCCCGCAGCACCCATCGAGGCTCAGCGCCTTCCCGACACCTCCATTTCCTCGGCGATGTCCACGGGGTGGGTGGAGCGCCCATGAGGCGCCGAAGGGGCGGGAAGGTGGCCGGCTGGGCCGCCCGACGCCGGGGAGCGGGCCCCGCGCTCGCCTCTCCCTGTGGTGACCTTGGGCGGGCGGCGCGGCCCTCGCTGCCGCGCCTTTCCTCCGCCCCCCTTTAATTTGTATTATTTTTATTATCAATTCTTTATTTATGCATTTTGGCCGCGGAAAGAGTTTGAAGCGCTCCCGGCTCGGAGCGGGGCGTGGAAGGAGGCCGCCCTCCGAGCGGCCCCGGGACTTTCCTTGCCAGAGGGCGAGGGGGTACCCGTCCCGATCCAGGTCCCCGCCGCGTGTCCCCCCCTCTCCCACCGGGGAAGGCGGTGAGGGTGTCGGCGGGGAGGGTGTGTGTGGTGGGGAGGGGGGGCAGCACAGGCCCCGGTGCCGCGGGGAAGACGCGGCTCCCGGCGCTGTGCGCCCGAGCTGCTGGTTACGCCAGCCCCGCCGCCTGCCTCTGCCTCTGCTCGCCTCTGATTCTGCGCACAGCCAGCCCCGAAGCCTGTCATTCTGCAAAACACAGTTTACTCAACAGAGCGAGTGGGGGAGCGGGAGAGGTGGAGAGAGGGAGACGGCGCGGAGGAGCCCAGTCCCGCAACCCAGCATGGCTTCAGGGGACCTTTACGAGGTAGCGGGGGACAGCGGGGCTGGCGGGCGGCGGGGGGGGGCGCCGGCCGGGCGGCGCGGAGGGCAGCGGTGCCGCGGCTGGGAGCCGCTGCTCCGAGCCCTTCTAGTTGCCGAAGAGCGGAGGAAATCGCCGAGGGAAGGGCTGGGGTGGGGGGTAAAAGGGCTGGCGTGTTCGCCGGGTGGGGGGGAGGGAGGGATGGAGCGGCTGCCCTCCCTTCGCTCTGCCTCTCTCTTTTTTCTTTCTCTCTGTACTTTCCATCGGGCTTGATCTTAGCAGGCCTTGCAAGAGAGAAGGAGGAAGGAGTGAAGGAGAGCGAGAGTTAGCGGTAGGATGGGGAGGCGATCGCAGTGTGATGAGCCCGGAGAGTGGAGAAAGTCCAGGTAAAGTCATAGGCGCTCTGGACGTGCTGAATGTGCAGATTAGTGCGAAAAAATGCGCCTTAGCGCTGCCGGGAGGCGCAGGGATGGAGGCGGCTCTGCGCCCGCTGTGCAAAGTGCAGGAGCCGGCGCCAGGTTGCTTCACCTCCAGCCCGGGGGGGCGGCGGGGGCGGCGGCCGGGCCGGGCCCCCAGCACCACTTCGCACAGCACCGCGCTGCGCCGGGCGGCAAAGTTTGGTGGGGGCCCCGCTGCGGTGCGGCCGGGCGGCCCCGGAGTGTGAGGTGGGGCCGGTGCCGGCCCCCCGCAGCCCGGCGTGCGGTGCCCCGCGGGGAGCGCGGCGGCGCATCGGGGTCCATTCGGAGGAAGGGGTTGGAGAAGGAGCTGGTAGACAGTCGTGAGACAGCCGAATTTTGACCTCGGGCACCCAGTTCTCATGCCAAACTGGGAACAAGTCAAGCCGCTCTTGCCGTGCCAGAGAAGAGAAAGGAGAAAGTAGAGATTAAAAATAAGACAGAAGACCCTGGTGTTTAAATATACAGCTCTAGTAAGTGGAAGCTTAAGTGAAACCCGGGTGGAAGTCTACCATGTGAAAAGCCCAAATATGACTGGACATCCAACGGCTGTCGATGTGGAGCACCTCCTCAGGCTCCATGGTTCCTGCAGAAACAGCCGTTCGTGGTGTGGTCATCCGGAGCACACAGTTTGAGGGCTAGAACAGAAACTATCCCCGTGTGGTTGGAACTGTGTGCCAAGGGTTAGGCACTGCTCAGCCATCAGGGTGTGCTTGGGTGTGGAACTGCTGCTGCAGTTGGTTGGACATGGCTGGATTTAGTCTCCATTTGATGATAAGTTGTAGGGTCTTAAGTGCAAGAAGTAGAGGATCTGGCAGATTTCTCATAGACAGTGATTACTTTGTCACGGTATTTCAAAGTCTTTAACAAAGGTCATAGTTAAGCAGTGATATTGCTCTGTTAGGACTGTATTTTGCTTTGTGGGACACACAGTTACTTTAAACAGTGCTTCCACTTTCCTGCGTGGTGCTAAATTATCCGAAGTATGTGATGATTTGAATATGTCATTGACCTTCTCCCCACCATTTTGCAGTATCTGTCATACTGCTTTGCATTTTAAAGATATTATATGTCAGCTGTATTGCTGTTGTGACTTCGCAATAGCTGGTGGGAGCTCTGTGAAGAACAATTTTAACCCAGAAATGTTAACTATATAGTTTTGTGTAGAGGATCTTCAACTGGTATTGACGAAGTTTTCTTTAGAGGTTGTGATTAGTTCTAGAAAGAAGAAAAACTAGTACCTCTCAGGCTAATGGTAGCCATGCTGGTTTACTCTTCCTAATCATTAAAAAATTCTGCTTTTTTATGATCCTTGTTATTTTAAGACAGTGGGTGTTTGACACTTGGATGTGGGCTGTCCATTGTGTGCACTACTGCATGGTATGCAAGTGACACTACTCAAGTAGTAACTTGGCTTGTAGGCTTTCTGTGGGAAAGCATTCATTCAACCCTCTTTGCAGTCAGTTTTTAGGCCCAGACACTGCAGGCATTTGAATGGATGAATATGAACTTTTAGTGCTGTAGTTCAAAGCCCCTGAATCACACTTCCTTTCTTTGTTACTCCATTTGAACTACTTTTGCTTATCATTGTATAATACAGAAGGATTGTATCCGCCAGGACAGGTAAGTGGAAGAGGTATGGCTATTCATTTCTTGTTGTGTGAGGTTTTTGGAATATGACTTTCCTGACCAGCTGGTCATGGTGTAAAATCTACATCTACATATTGGACTTGTGGGAAGAGGCTTGTGCAAGGCTTTGCTTATCAATCGATCTACGGTTTGCATTTACACTGTGACATTCTTGATGACAGAGGACAGAAGAAATATCTAGAAAGCTGAAGAGTTTGTATGTGTAATAGGTGGCAAGTGTGTAGATGGTAGTAGCTTCATTTAAAAAATAACTCAGCTTTGCCTCCCTGCTCCTTTCCATCCCAGAAAACCAACTGCATGAAAGGGACTTGGTAGAAAGAAGCTCTTCCAGGTGGGTGTTATGTCCCACACCAGTTAGTACATGAGATAAAGTGTGTTGTGCCTTCAGAGCTGATACCTTGCATGCTTGCTTGGATATATCTCTCTTTTCTCTCCTCTTGAAAGAAGTAAAACATGATATGGATGGCAGGATGACCATTAAACAGTTCCATGATTTTAGCTTGAAATAATTTGTGTCTGTTGGTGTACTACAAATAGTTTGGGGCTGTTGGTATAAATAAATAATTTGGGACTTACAGTGGCATTCCAAAGGTGTACTACACTCCCCTTCAACTGCCCTTCAACTCCATTAGTAATATCCAAGTTCTTCAAGGATTCTTACTGAACTTCAGCAAATAAGACAATAATTAGCTCTGCAATTTGGAGTATTTAGTACTGCAAAATTATTTTGTTAAAGCCAGATGTGATCTAGGAGCCATGGTAAAGAACATTAAAAAGTGCAGTGTGTATTACCTATACTAACTTACCCTGCTTTGGTGACACTCAAAAAGAAAAGCATAACATTTTAAGTTTTGGAAATTGATGTGCATATTTATCCTGTCAGTTCATTTATCTTCTGCTGTGTAATTTTAAAAGGCCTTTCAGCCTTTTAAACTTAAATTCAACTTGTATCTTTACATTGAAGCAAAATAAGATCTCAGAGAAAATACCAAACTCAGTGTTTGGTTTACTGAGTGCCTTTTTCTAGTTAGAAATGGCTTCTAACAATCTGAAAAGCCTCCAATTGTATTTCTTTTAGGGCTGTGAAACAGGTAGCAATTTATTCTAGAAGCAAAGAACACCCATTGTGAATTCTGTGTGTTTACTGGTAGTCAGTTCTAGATATGTGTATTAGAACCAAGAAACTTTACATCCAAAGATAATTGCTTCCATTATGTGATAGAAGGTAGGTGTTAGTTTTGAAGCTTTATTTTTAAGCAGTGAGGTTTTTTTTCCTTAACAGTAAGGAATGCTGTATATATTTTAGTGTAATTTTCAGGCAATAGAAAATACTAGTTTGGCTTTGCTTAACTTCCTTGTGCTTATGACTTCAAGCTTTTCTGAGTGGGTGAGAGAGTCATGAAATTTTTCTCATAAGAGGTAACCTGTTAAATATTAAAGAACTGTGGTGCATATTCCTTAGAAATAACAAACTGAAAATAAGGGATTGACAAAACGGCCTTTTGGGACTAACACAGTGGCCTTCAGGAAGGCAGTCCTGCTGATTTGATTTATAATTCAAATACATTGTTGGATGCAGTGATAGGAAATCCTCGTTCATTTTGTTAACAAATAGAAAGGGTAATATATTTACTTATAAATACCAAGTTTGTTGATTCACATTAAAGTTGTTGTCAGTAATTTGAAGTAATATTTGTATTTTCTGTGTGTAATTTAATTCTCATGTTACCTGAACCCAAGTAGTTCTCTCACAAGCACTCTGGTATTAAAAGTTAAGAGATGGCTTTGGAAAGGAGAAAAAAATCCATATGAACAGTGTATCTAACTGGTTTTCGTAGAGCAGAGCATCCCATTTACTGCAATAAAACTCCACTTTACTGATGAATATCTGAATCCATTATCAATAACAAAGTGGTGCTCATGAAACTGATGCTTTTCTTCAACATTTTGGGGGTTTACATACAATGAACACAATTAGACATTCAGGGACGATGATGTTGAAATTTAAGTCTTATTTTAACATTGGGTCAGATTATATTGCACCACGTTAGGTAAGTAATCTACAGATTATAACTAAATCTGCGAAAGGGAATGTCTTGTGTATTTCTGGATCACAATAATAAAATCAGTCTTTAAAACTCAGCAGTTTTTGCGTTGAAGTGTTGCTCTTTGATGAAAAGTAATGTTTTAAAAAGTGGCATCTTCTCACTGAAATGATACAAGCCCATGGATGGAAGCCTTGCCCACCATAGTGACAGGTTCCAATTAAATCTTAGTCTGTTTATGCAGCTGTGTAAGAACAAGCTGTGGTTTATTTTGGCTCATGTGATCGACTAGGAAGACAGTGTATTTCCAGATGAGTTCCGACATCTCCCTTTTGTACCTGCACTCAGGTACCAGCAAAGTCAAAACTTGAAGATAATAAGGGCGCTTTTTGGCCTGCTGAATCCCTGCTACATGTGGAAACACATAGGTGAGAGAGAACACAACTGAGCTAGGTTTGATTTGCAGGTGCAGAGTTTAGGAAAGAAATCCTGTTTCACAAAAGGAGGAAATGCAAGTTGTTGAGCATTGTGACTTTCCATCTTGCCTGTCTGTCAATGGAGCCACGTTTTAGGAAAGATACATACTTACACCTGCTTATTGAACTGGAAAGCAGAAATCTATTTTTGAAATATTGCACCCGTGTATCTTCTAAGACAGAGGTAACTGGCAAGATGGTATATTTAAGTAAATGGTATTATTTTTCAGGTTAAATTAACCTGTATTGCTTTAACGGTTCTATGGTTAAGGAGCAAGACTGATTTCAGAAGCAGAAAACAGTCTGCTGTTGAAGTAGGATCTGAGGAATATTGAACAGAGTCAAGCACTTGCTTCTGTAGAATGGCAAGGTATGGCTGTGGTGCCGATTTCAATACTACCAGGCTTGTTCCCACCCACTAAGCACTTGGTCATCTGTAATAAACACCTTAGTGTTCTTTTAGTGGAAAAGCTTTACTAGCAGCTGTTTCAAAAAATCATCTGTCTTATCTATTTGTTGTCATTGATCTGTTATCAAAATCCGTATTTAGTAGACAACTATCCTCAAAAGGCAGTAACCCATGAGCAGTGTTACTCTCAGTCAGCAGAAATCCAGAAATCTTGTTGCCTGATGAAAGTTTTTAGGACTATATTCCAATTTTGGTGTGATTTGCAGTGTTCTGGGCAAGAAGAATAGTAAACTGCACAATTATCTGGAGAATAGGTTAAATTGAGATATAAAGCTAATAACAAAGAGTTAACCTGAGTCTCCTGTGCCTGAGTCTTGAAATTGCCTAAATTAAAGATCCTGAGCGAGTTTCAAAAGCGTAATTGGATAACTCTGGCAATATTCATTATCTTACTAAGAAATTCCAGTGTTGAGCCGCATATGGAACATTACAATGCACATAATGACTGTCTTGTTTACCTACAACGTCATTCTGTTACCACGATTCCAGCTTCCTCATTACACTCTAAACTGCTGGGCATATTTTGGGGTACTGAAAACCAGTTGATTTCTTATGCATGTTACAGTTCTTTTACAATCCTGATGAAGTGTTATATCTGAATCAATTGTAATTTATCTCCAAATACATGTCATAAGCATACTTCTACTTGGAATGGCTAGTGAAAACACACTCTGTACCACTCTAGAAAGCCTAAACATTTGCAGTGAAGACTTTCTCACTGCCAAAGAAACTGAGCTGACCATGCTTCCTTTTGTTGCCCGGGTTCAAGTGTTCATACCTGTCCAAAGATTAAAATGACAAGAATATTTGTAACACTTTCTGAATGACAAATGTAGTGCTTTACTTTGGGCTGATTCAAAATTAAAATCCAGCAATAATCTCATTGTTCAGTAATTTTTTGTGACAGTTAAAAGAGATGAGAGTTCAAATAATAGCAAAATCTAAATGTGGTCTAATATTGAAAGAAATCAGCTAATTTTTTATTTTTTTTTAAATCAAAGGAGTAATTGCGATGGCTAGCTATGTTGTCCATCATTTCTTTGTCCATTCGTTTGACTTTCAGCAGTACTACAGTTTCTTGGCTCTGTACATTTTCATCAGTGTTGTTCCTCTGTACCCATATATTTTTCAGACAATATTTGCAGTGCATTTTATGACAGTGGCATCTGGACACAGATTAATTAAATAGTTAACTGTTTCCTCTTAAAACTATTAGAACAATATAATGGGTCAAACAGTTTAAAGTGAAATATTTGGAATGTAGGGCAACTAGTACTGGGATATGTTAATGCTGTCTTGCTTTATATTCATGCAAATAAGAATATTTTGGTTTGATGACAGGAAAGTCATTCTTCTTGCCTGTTTGAATAACGGTGTCGCATTCTGTGTTTATTATCAAAACTTTAGACTGGTAATCTTGTAAAGCTGAAGGGGAATCCCCTTCAATCTGATTTCTTCTGTCACACAAAGAAAATGCAGATTCTGAAAGAATTTCAATACTACCTCATTATGAGTCATAACATAAAATGTTGTTGCCAATCTAATAGGTCTCTAGAAGCTTTCACAAGAAGTTGGTATGATTGACCTGTGTAAGAAAATGTTACTATTCTTGGTGGCTCACCAAAGAAGGGGAAATAGGTTGACACTCTCAAAATTGTAAAGGGTAGCAGCATGATACAGTAGACTACAACAAAACACTAAAACAAGAACAGCCTTGAAAACATACGTCGAAAGGACACTCTTCCTTGAAAATAGCAGTTGCCCTGCTTGGGCTTTGCTAGATTTCTCACAGACAACCCACAAAACTTGCAGCCCATTCAATCAGAGAGACAAAACAGGAACAAGGAGGGTATTTTTCTCCATAAGGCACTTCACTGCATTTAGTTAGATTTTGTGAGGTTTATGTTAAATCATCTTAGAATAATGTAAGCACTTACGTGTGCTGATCAGCACCCAGTGGATTAAGAAGGGATACAAGGGACTACATACCCCTAAGTCTGAGCTCTATGGCATGCAAATTAGTAGTACCTATAAATAGAAATAGAATCAGTAGATAAATGTGAATATGTCTGGATTTGGAGAAGAGTTAACATTAATTTTTAGAGGAGAGGCACATCTCACAGAACTCTTAGTATCTGGATGAGAATAGCTCTGGCTGGTGTAAATGGAGTTCCAAAAACCCTTCTTGTATCCCACAGGAGCAGCTGCTAATGAACCAAAGCTGTGGTCCAGAAGGACTGGTCAGCTCTTAGACTAGCTGGTTCACAGAAAGGAAGAAATGAAGGGAGAGTGTGATGAGAGTTTCCAAACATCAGTGCTGGGACTTGTGCTGTACAGCAGAATCATTAATTATCTGAAAATAATTACACTTACTGCTGATAACTTTAGGATTATTGTTAGCATTGTCAAGAGAAAGGTTGACAATGAAGAGCTGGATGACAGCAGCTGAAAATCAGTGTTTATAAATGCAAGCAGATAAAGGAAAAATAATCCTGACTATACATGCATAACAATGAGCCCTGAAGAAGGAGAGATTTTGGAATCACTGTGGAAAGTTTTTGGGTGTGTCCACATTAGTATTTGGATCAGGTGCCTGCTTTTGAAGTGAATCTCCCTGTTATGGACGTATACCACACCTCTGTTTGCATCACAGAACTGTCGTGGAGAGCAGTAACCACATTCCCTTCAGATGCAGCTAAGCCAGAAGATGTTCCAGCTCCTAAGGGGTGTCTGGTCCATGGGACCTAACTACTGTGTAATGGAGGTAAACCCTAGGCAAACAGATTTTTGTGTGTTATTGAAGAAGGAATTGAAAATGAAACAGAAAGATTATCATCTTCATGTCACCGGGGAACACTGTTGTGGTTCCACATTTGTAGTACTGCACCCACCTCAAGGAGAACACAGTGCTAGAAGTAATGCAGAGAAGAGACAACAGGGTCTTGCACAGTATGGAATGGCTGTCAGTGAAAAAACACCTTAGGACAGCCTCCTGGCTCCAGAAGAAGTGATCAAGAGACATATGAATGCTATGAAAAAGACAAATGGGGATGATCAGTTAATTCAGTGATGAATACTATTTCTCATTGCATGAGAAAAGATATGCAGCAAATGAAGTTACTAGACACATAACTGAGACAAAGGAAGCACTTCTTTGCACTGTTGAAATCTTGGAACTTACTGCCATGAGATGTTGTGGAAGCCAGAACTATATAGGGTTTCAAAGAACGGTGAATGAACTTCTTGGAGGTTAGATCCCTTTAAGCACAAAAGGAATCTTTGAGGTGCAAATCCCCAGGACCCAGGAGAGTACAGCAAGGGCAACACCCCTTCTACAGATGCCATTTCCTAAGCATTCAGTACTAATTTCTATTAGAATATACATGTTGAGCTAAATGGGCTTTCAGTCTGACCTTGTATGGCAGTTCTTAGTTTTGTACTTACTCGAGTTATTAAACAAACATAGGTATTGACTAAGATGTTGATAAGGCCTGCAGAGATCACAAACATACTTGCCTTACAAGTTGTATTCTGGTATTCTGATTGCTAGTCATTGGCATTTAGTATCCTTGCAACTAAAGGACAAATTAGAGTACTGGGTTCAGTTTCCAGCACAGAAAACATGGTTTTTAGAGACTTCCCAGGCTAGACTGCTAACAGGATGTCACAGGTGGTAGAAGCAACCAGGAGAGGAGGAAGTGATGAAGTTGAATTGAATCAAACATGCATAATAAAAACAAAGTTTTGGCTCATCACTGTAGCTCTTGTTAATACATGGGGTAAAGGGGATAAAGATAATCTGGAAAACTGAGTTAATGCATGGAATGAGGCAAATGATTGAGTCAGTGTTACTAGAAAGTTATATTTATGCAATGTTTCTAATTAACAATATGAGCTTTCTCCTACTCCTATGAGAAAAGCATTTCAGCATCTAAAAGGATTTATCCACAACTTACCTGTATTTACATTTTTTGATGTCTTCGTAGGCTTTCTTAATGCTGTACAGAACACAGTTATAAATCTTTAAAGGCCTTACCTGAATATTCGTTAAAAAGACACTAACTTAACAGCCCCCTCAGATTGCTGTTGTGGCATTTGTTTTTCCAGAACTGGTGATTACCAATACCCTGAAAAATAAACAGTCTCATTTCTAACTGGCCAGCTCAACTTGTCAACTTCCTTCACACAGACAGAATTGTTTTTTTGACATCACTTCACAGTCACTGCATTGAGCAGTGGTATTGTAAACTGTTCTCTGATATCTCTATGAAGAAGAGAGCATTGCTTGTATATTAATCTTAGTAAGACGAGAGAGATTCCAAAATAAAGTGTGACATTACATAGCATTTTTTAAAGACCGCTTTGTAAAATTTTCTTGGCTGTGCTAATAGACTTCCCTTTAAATGGTAAGCAGTTGAAATTTCCTCTAGTAATATTTTTTAAACCATTAAATCATTTCCCGTTTTGGAGAAGGGACTGTTTTGCAAAATATAAAATCCCATTATCACATTAGTACACCTGATGAATTTGTCTTTCAGAACTGTTTTTAAGATAGGTTTTAGGTGGTTTAGTACAGGAAATCTGACAGGAAAGGTGCTGGGGAATTGCTGCTAAATGTAGTTCACATGGAAAGAAAATGCACAGTAATGCTTACTGGGCTCCTGAATGGATTTGGAGACTCTTAGACTGCAAAGATGTTCATCACAAAGTCTTTTGGTCATTAATATGAGTGTGGAATAGTGGACTACCGTGCAAACATGAATGCATGAATTCAGGATGACACAGCATGAGAAGACCTCTTTGATGACAAGAGTTTAAGTTAAAAATTAAACTGGGGAGGTTTAGATTGGATATAAGGAAGAAGTTATTTACTGTAAGAGTGGTGAGGTACTGGAATAGGTTGCCCAGGGAGGTTGTGAATGCTCCATCCCTGACAGTGTTCAAGACCAGGTTGGACAAAGCCTTGGGTGATATGGTTTAGTGTGAGGTGTCCCTGCCCATGGCAGGGGGTTGGAACTAGATGATCTTGAGGTCCTTTCCAACCCTAACTATTCTATGATTCAATGATTCTATGATTGAACTTAGTTCTACCTAAACAGAGGATGCATCAACCTTTTAGGGTCAACAATGGTATCGTCTAACAGTATACCTTCAAATTAGATAAGAATATGACAAAAGCATAGAAATCATACAGGGAGAAGGAAGGAGACTTTGTGCATCCCTAATTAAGTACTGTGGAATTGTATGGAATACCTCATTTGTGTAATAAAATGCCTTCATATAAATCCAGGGGAAATAACCTGGAAGTTCTTGAAGGAATATATGCAAGCTACTGAGGGGCATTAAAACTTCACTATTCAACTGCAGTAACTGAAAGTCAGACTGTAATAGAGTGGGTGCACAAACTCAAGCGTTTTACAACCCAAAAATGTGAAAATCTTCCACTCTTGTGTAGTCATTTTCTTCTGTGCTGAAATGTTAGAACCAGTGTGCTGTAACAGTCAGAAAAGGAGGTGGTAGAGATGATGAGAAACTTGACAATGTTGTACCAAGTAGTCACTATTATATACCTGATATTATTAAATGCTGATGATTAATACCTAAGAAAATACAATATTTGTATAGTCAGCAAAATACACCTTAGTATGGAAACAGTGATAAAAGTAACAGGAAGCTGAAAGAAACCATGGGTATCAGCTTTGGCTCTTCAGCAGTGGAGAAGGAGAATTATTTTTTTTTTTACTTTCTTTCTTTTTAGTTTTTACAGTGGAAATGCAAAGTGGCTGTTTTTCTGTCTGTAGATAGGCAGGCAATTAAATAAGAAATAGGCAATGCAGGCTGCAAAATCTAGTAACACTGAATGTTCTTATTACTTACCTTAATGGCTTGATGATGCCTTATGTACAGTAGAAGCTCTAATCATCTGTGCACTGATAATACACGATGCAACTGAACATCAGAGAAAGATGTATTTGATAATATATTTTTACATATACAGTGGAAATAGTGGCTATTTTACTTTACACCCACAGAAACTCTTTTATGTTTCTTAATAAAAAGGGTGAGGCCCACACCAGCTTTTATGGCCTTCTCACGACTACATTTTATTTGCCTCTTGGTGTCAAGAATGGCAATTGTCAGTTAACTGTGGGAATTAGGGTCTTTCAGAGCATAGCTGTTTAGCATCATAGGGCTGAGCAATGCTTTCAGAGCTCAGTTGATTTGGATAAGCTCCATCTCTAACTTTCCTGTGCTTAGGACCTGCTGAAGCATTTTGTACATAATGCCGTCATGTTGGTACTTTCAGAGAGGCTGAGGTATTAACCATCAAACTACACAGCAGGTAGGCTGGCAGCAGCTAAGGAGTATCAGGGTGCTCTGCTCCTCCTGCATCCTTTTTCCCCAAGGACCATTTCAGAGGCCATTGCAAGAAGACTCATCTATTGCCCTTGTGCCATCTTCCCCACAGCCTTCTCACCAGCCACAAATGACTTCAGCTGCCTTTCCCATGCACTCACATACACTTGCGCTTGCATCAGTTTACAGACTTACTCAGCAGTGCCAAGGTAGCCTGGTCATCTCTCCCTGCTGACTAAAGCCTAAGTAAACAATATGCTGTATGGCATTTATCAGTCATATCAAGATAACAATTCCAAGCTCTGTGGAAGACACCCTTCGTTTTTCATTATACACATCAGAAGCTTTGGATTATTTTTCTCATCAACCTTTTGTTACACTAAGAATGCATGTTCATCTCAGAACAGCATGGCCCTACCATGGACTGCCTGTTGTATTTCATGATTTTACGTAAACTGGTGTTCTTGCTACCTCAGAAAAGCTCAAGAAGAATGAATAGAAGACTACTATTTGCTCCGTTTGGGTAACATCAGCTTTGTCTTGTGCACCACAAAGGATGCCAGATCTTGTGCCTGCATTGTTTGACCATCATACGATTTGGCTTTCTGACATGGTTACCACTTACTTACAAGCTGCTGTGGGCTGTGATTTCAATCATTCTTCAACAGTGCTGCTCTTATTTTTTATGCTTCATCCACTTACAGCAAGTACCATTGACAACCTGTTTAGAAGACAAAGGCAAATCTTATAATGTGAACTGGACATTCTATTTGTACAGCTTGCCTCCCCTGCTATTAACTGCTGCTCTTGTAGCCTACTTAGTATACAGGGGTAAAAAAAGCCTTACTGATCAGCTGTGTAAAGGACTGTTTTATTTTGCCTAGGCAATCTGCATTGCTGTTGTACCTTAGAGTATGCACTGCTTGATTTTCTACAGTCTATATGTGGGCAAAGTGCAGTTGACAAATCAGAACAAGATTCTTTAATGCTGTTTTATGCACAAGGCAGAGTTCCTTAGGTAGCTGAAATAATTTCTGCCTTAACAGAACAGTTCTGTAAAATTTCTAGATTTGCTTATTAATTCTAGGGGTTTGTGCAGCTCAAAATGGCTCTAACAGAACTTTCCCTCAACATCTTTCTTCATGTCCAGTTGCTGTTGTTCCTCTTACCACCAAGAGGCAGCCATTCCAAGATCACAAGCTTCTCTGGAAATCAAAAGCTGTAGTGTAATGGCAGTTGATCTTTCAAAGTACAGGGTTAGGTGCTGAGGAAGTTGTTTAGTACTGAGAATCGCAGAGGTATGTTTTGGCTGTGTACTTAAATGCATACGCTTTTACAGGCTTCGAGGGGATACCTGGGGATTGCCTACAGATATTTAGTATTTGATATATTACTTATTTAAGATTTGGAAAGTACTTGAGAAGTAAGCCTCAGGGTTAGCAGAGGAACTGTGTGATAAGCCTTAGATCTCACAGGAGAACTGATAGCAAGACCTACCTTTCCGTTTCCCTTTTGGTTATACACTAGTGTGGTAGGGCTTTGCAGTGGCAGATACCATGTAACTGAGGGAGACAGAGGCTCAACCAGAGCTGTTGTACAGTCAGTTTTGGTTTGTTGTTTTTTCCCTTCTTTTGAAGTGACTAGTTTTTAGCTTCATTTCTGAGAAGGTTACTTGAACCGCTGACTCAAAGGTGTCTCTGAATGGTTAAACTGGTAGCTGCAGCACTTCTGGAACAGAAACTGCAAACTGTTAAGAGCACCCTTTGCAAACATGGTGGCAGCTGCTTTCGATCTGTGGCTTCTTGCTGCTATTGTGTGAGAGAATCACACTCTGAGCTTCAAGAGCCACAACAGAGAATAAGTAAAGCTGTGGCTCATTTAGGACTGGGTGTTATTTTAATGAGCTTAATAAATCCTATATAGGACTGAGAGTTTCTTTGGAGTTCTCAGTTCTGCAACACAGTGCTTTCAGGCTGACCTTTGAGCCTTGTACACTGTAGAGCTCTAAAAAACTGCATAGTTCTATACTAGACGAGATTCAGCAACATCAGCAACCCTTGTGTAAGTAGCTCACCCACTTCAGCAGCTGGTTTCAGCATCAAATTGATCAAACTTCTCTAAACAGAGCTTAAATGACATTGTACTGCACATGGCTTCCACTGCCCCATGTCAGCATGTTCACAGAAGTCTTGCAGTTTGTGCTCATGTAGAAACAAACTGATTTTCTTGGTGAAGTAAATAACCCACAGAAGCTAAGGAGCTGGCATTTTTGTTGACCAAACTCATCACATGATTAAAGCTGAAACATTATGAATGTTAGTATGGTTCTTGTAAAACATGAATGGCAAGGATTTGTTTCATATGCAGTATGGACCTGACTTTCAAAGGGCAAAATTCATTGCAGTGCCATTTATCTCACTTTTAGCAAAGCAGGATGGAAGGAGATCTCCTAAGTTACTAATTCTGCAATCATGGCTATCAACTTCTCATCATAGTCACCCACATCATATCATCACTGTCATCAAAGAAAATGCATTATCTGGATAGACTCTGTCTTAAATGAGCAGGGTTCTCACCCTCTCCCCCGAAAGTTAAAGGTTGATTGTGGAAATTGTTTCTCACACCTACCTCCCATGGTGGTTAGGACTAAAAATAAGCTGGACAAAAGACTCAGGCAGCAAGCAAAGTCTCAGGCCACCTCTGCAAAAAAAACATTCACCTTAAAAACCTAAAAATTACTGAGGGTGTTGAACTGGTATCATTTTAAAATAAAAGTATTATCACACCAATTTTCTGGCTACACCAGTTCTATTAATAGATGAGTATTGCAAATTATATATTCTTGGACAGTCTACTTTGGAACACACAAAAATTACTTTTATAAAATTACTCCAGGGTGCTTTAATACCAAAAGATGAGAAAAATGCTAGATATATCAAGAAAATGAAAAGCCCTAGGGCTAAATATTTTTATAAAAGTGATTTAAAAAACAGAACTTCAACTAACCAAGTTGACCTTACTCACTACAGCGCTAAAGAAGATTTGGTTGTGCACTATCAGTATAGCACTGTTTAAATAACATACCAGAATCTATCAGTGGAGTAATGCTTTGTGACTTCTGCAAAAACAAAATCTATAGCTTTTGACTCACATGGTTAGTAAAATGTCTGATATGCTGGGTTCTCTTGTCACAGGAAAATACAGGAAAATAATTTATGTATATGAAAAAAAATTAATTCTATTCTACTATTCCATGAAGCTGTCTTTCCCTTCATTTTTAATTAAGCCATTTGAAAAGGATTTCAGGTATCTAAAACAAAAAGGCGCTTGAGTGTCTGGCCCTTACATGAACATACTCATAACTTTCTACAGTGCTCATGGTGCAAAATGTTGTGGCTTTTTCAGGAAAATTAAGGCATCCTAGCGCACAACAGGACTGTTGTACTCTGCCTTATGATAGATTTGTGCTGCTCATTCTTGTGTGTGTATAGCTCAAGAAGGTGGTAGATCTGCCATGTGACATATGGACAAGTCAGTCACTTCACCAACAGGGACTATAATTTAGGCGATATGTACAGTGATTTCAAATCATTCCTAATCCCTAACCTCTTGTTTTACTCCAAAGGCTCTAAGGCACTTACATGGCCAGCCCTGCTCCATGCTCTTCCCATCCTTTCCCTTTCTGCTGTAGTGGAATTTTCCTGAGTGTTGCTGGCCTTGTCTTTGGGAAGTTGTCCGTAGCCCTGCAACCTCTGGCTCTCCAGCACCCCACTGCCTCTTTCTGCTGCCTCCATGCATAGGAAACCCTGGAAAGTTAAGACAGGTTGTCCGCAGAAAACTTGGCTTCAGAATGAATCTCAATGTATACAGCTTCCTGGTGGGCTGCAGAAGGACAGGGAAGTGTGGCTTCTTTACTTTCATCAGAGAGTGAAAATCTTCACTCATACTCGATTGCCCAGGACCAGTGAGCTCATCTGCCACTAATGCAAAGGACTGACTGAATTTACCCCGTGGAGTTCCCTGATCTCTGAAATGCAGAACTGGGTTGTTTTAGTAGTAATTGATTCATTAGCTGTGAATTTAATTTGAGAAAAATATGTAATTTCTGGTTCACTGTCTGCTGTGAAGTGACAGCAGTTCTTTTACATACCCCAATAGTCTCAACAAACTATTTAACAAGTTTGAGGTTGAGAAGAAAATGCTGTTATTTCTTTATTTCCCACAGCACAGTTTATGGTGAATCACTTGTGCTATTGAATGGTTTCTCAAGTCAGCAAAACCAACTCATTTCTTATTTTGGCGTCTGTGTATCCAAAAGACACTAATCCTTTGGATAAAAAGACATGATACGGTAAAGAAAATGTACAAACCAGTAAGCTCAAGATACATAAACTCTTTCCATATATTTGATTACTGCTTTATGTGCCTGCTTTCAGAACATCCCTGAAGTGTTCTGGTTTAATTTGTTTAATTAGCACTTTTGAATTCATGGCATGTGGTTTTAAAAAACCCAAACACAATTTTTTTTTTTTCCGAATATATATTATTACAATTTTACAGCACGTGTAACTTTCATTGCACTTATGGAGTGTTATGCAGTATCTAAATAAATTCAGATTAATAATTAGCACTTCAATTTTTCACAGACAAATGGGGATATTGTTGTCTTGTTTCAGAATAGATATAGATTTATGCAGATGTAAAGCAGTTTGTAAACAGATGTGGGTAATTATATAGTTGTATGCAGTGATCTTGTATAGCACATGGAAATCTATTCTTTTTCTTCATATAACTGAACACATGAGTACAGATTTGAGACAATAAGTAATAAACTTTTTCATAGCAGGAATAAACCAGGGCACAGAACAGAACACTGCACATCTTCCTTACATTTAGTTTTCCTTTTTCTTTAGTCAAAATTGTACCTTCTTTAAGAAGTTCATGATTTTTCTAAGCAATAAAACAAAGAATGTGACTTATATTGAACTGATGAATGCAGTTATTATAGTTCTGTACTTCATAAAATTATTCTCCCTCTAAATTATATGAAGTAATGTAAATTTGAACTTTAAACACAAGTGATGAACTCTAACACTTATGATATATATTTAGAATATGGCTTCCAAAGCAGCTACAAAATTTTAGACAGTGCCATCCAGTAGCACCCAGATTTTACAAAACTTAAAGAAATTTGGAGACCATTTGTTCAGTTAGCTATAAATCACTTCACAAGATTAAAGGTTTGGAAAATTAAATTACTTAACAGGTACAATAGGCAACAGTGACTGGAAGTTTATCCTTCAGAAATTGGAAATGAGATGCATTTTATTTGAGGCATTGAGAAGGATTCCCTAACAGCAATATGTGCTCTCTGTGACTCACTTCAAATTAAGATGTGATGGTTTTTAAATAGATGTGGTGCAACTAAGCCAGAATCTGGGACTTGGTGCAGAACTGCTGTATGAAAAGCATTCCTGTGTAACCCAAGACAGGCTAAGTGCATGTAACTGTCCCTTCTAGTCTTCAAATCTGTGGATCTGTGAGCCTGTATGTCTTCTCATGACAGACAAATAATCAAGTCTGAGCCATCATACTGAAAAGGAGCATAGATAGGTTCCTCTTAAACAGAAGAGGCATTAGCACTTCTTCAGTGCCTTGATGCATAAAACTTGTTCTAGATTGTGTTGCAGTTAAATTCCAGGGTTTGGGTTGGTTTTTTTTTGCATGACAAGGCACTACATCCCCAAAAGTTTATATCTCCAGAATAGTCATTTGTCAGAAAAAAGCCAAAAAGCCACAAACAGAAAACTTTGGTGACATTGAAAAAATTTTGTAGTACCATATGTCATTCATATTCAGTATAATTTTAATAGTTCTGTATTTCCTATTTTTAGACTAGACAATATAACACCTAAATTGCTAGAAAGCTCAAGCTCAAACATGCAGGCTCTCTTTCACCATTTTATTAGAACATCTGATGGACAAGATGTTATCAGCTTTTTCTTTCAAATAGTGGATGAAACTGTAGTTTTGTGAAAGTTACGGTGACCAACTGATGGAGGAGTTCTGGTGTGTGAATGAACAATAAAGTGCATGTCACCCATATGTATCAGAAGTTTTCAGTACTTTATAGTATTATAAATAACGAACAGTTTCAGGCTCTGATTCTTCAGAATTGTAAATGTTTTCACAGTCCATGAAGTTTATGTAGATTATCAGAGGATTCCATTCATTGAACCATGCCCAAAACCACTTAAATAATTAGATTTCATGTTGCTGACCTATGAATCCTGTAGCTAGACAGACATGAGACAGGGGAAAAGGCCTAAGTCCTGAAGTACAAACTGTGGGGGAAAAATCTGTTTCCTCCCTAAGAACCTACTGTAAAGAACCTGAAGCCAAATAGATTTTTGTGTTGGAAGAAAAAATGCAATTATGATCCTTATACAAAACTGAAGAGCTTATTGATTAACTTGGACAGGACTCTCCATGGTTAATATGTATAATATTATGAAGTGTTTAAAGATATGAAAGTACACCACCAAACAACTGAAAGTGGAAAGATTTCAGACATTTTTATTATCTTCAGTAATGTGGCCATCAGAGGAATTCATTAAACACCTCAGAGTGCTCATCTGAGTAAGGAAGAATTCCAGCAAAATGTAGGAGATGTACAGGTGATTCATACACTTTATTGTCCTGTACTGTCACCTTCAGAAGACTCTTTCTAGACATTTAGAGAGAAACTGAATAACATTCCGTTCATTTTCTCCAGTGGCTGTCATCTAACTAGCATATACCCTTGCACATATTATAAAATATCTCAGATTCCCTTTGAAAGTATTTCACAGGTGTGAACCAGCCTTTTAAAATCTACCCTATTTGTAGTTGTGTGCATCAGCACAATCAACAAGGCAGATAATTTAGCATACGGTACTGAATGTGTTGTATTTGCACTGTTCTGCATAGTGCATATTCTGAATACTGCATGTGACATTCAACAGCCAAGGGCAAGGTCTTTTCCAGAATAACACTGAATTTTTATACTGCAAAACTAGCATCTTTGTCTTCGGGGCACATTAAGCAATAGTTAGCACTTATCTGGAAGACACTGTAGACTAAATTTTGTGATTAACATATTCTGACCATTTAATTTTAAGAACAAGTAAAACATTATGGCACACTACATATTAAAGGAAAGTGCTCACTGCTCTAAGCTCCACCTGTTTGGCTGTTAAATAATAATGATAATTAGTATCTATTTAGTAAGATAGATTTGCATGGTGCTTTGTAACTATGAAAATAATATTTCAGGATAGTGCTTGGGGAGCTGCATACTCTCTAGGGAAATTCTCTGATTATTTAAAGGCAGTTTGTTTAAATCCTTCTTCCATGACCACCTGAAGTTTCTTACTTCTTTGGAATTAAACTAAAAACTTTAACCTCATGCATAGCATCCTGAAATCTTCAGAGCATCAGAACATAAAATACTTTCTTCTTACCTGCAAGGCAGAGCTGGTTACATTCTAGATACTTCCATTAAGCTTAGTCAGTATACCTAAAAATACCTCAAAAGGATGAGGTTTATGTTCCTTCATGAGGCTACAGCTGGCAAGTGTAATAAAAGCAATACTAATACTAGTGTTTCTGTTGAAGTGGTAGGAATATAACACTCAATCCTGTGTGTTACTGCTCATTTCTTCATTATTTTTTCTACTTTGTGCACAACTGCTCTTTGGAGAAAAAGAAAGGTTCGAGTGTGATTGGAAATGCCTTATGTAATTCTGGAGCCATCTAATTCAAGTGGATTCTTTCTCCCATCAAAAGGAAATACTGTAGTTATTAGTCTCTTACCCCTCCCAAGTATGCTGTAAAGCTTTTTGTCTTGCCAGGACATAATGCTGCATGATCTACTACAAAACTGCTAAATACAAGCAGCAATACATATCATAAATACTAAGTGCAAATATACAACACATGTTAATCTTCGCGTTTTTTTTCCTATTTTTATATTTAGGCTTCAAAACAGATTTGCTTCATCAACTTTTTCATTTTGTAGACTGCTGTACAAAGAAATTATTTCAATGCACCTTTCCGCTTTTCAGCGCCAGGTCTGAAATCACTTTACAGAGGGTGTTCTTTCCAGATAAGGCACATAAACATGAAGAGAACAGCTCAGGTAGTGAGCAGGGCTGGAAACAGAAACTCAGACTTCCAAGCCCCATCTAAGCCTCCAGTTCTGCAGTGCGTCTGTTATTATCTTATCACAAACCAGGATAGATACAAGAACTACAGGTGTTTTTTATTAACATGGCTTCCTCTTATCTTTACGGTAAATGAATGGTAGCATCCCTCTTATCCTTAATTCCTTTATATTGTATGAAGAGCAAATACAGAGCTGTTATCATGGAACATGTTTTATATTCACACCCCAGCTTAGCACAGTTCTTGTTTTGCTTGTACCATGTTCATAGAAACACTGAAAATACAGTGAATGATTACTTCATAATGTATCTCAGCATTAAAAAACATTAATTTAATGACTAAGAAAACCTTTTTTAAGCTTGTGATTGGCTGACCCCAGCCCTCCAACCCATGTCTCCCTTGTACAGCTTAGAGAGTAAATTGTTCTTGCCTTATGACCTGAAAGTCAATAAACCCTGATGACATCAAGTCAAGGAAAGAAGGAAGTTCAGAGCTGCTGGTGAGAAACTCCCTTCCAGCTGCCTGGTAAACCTAAACTCAGTTTAACTGAGGTATTTCATACACCCGCTTCCACAGATTGCATAGAACTCAGTTTTCCAAATGGAGCTACTTCTCCAAGTAGAAAAGAATTAATAAAGAATCAGTATATTTTTAGAAAATGTAGAAAACAAAATTTATGTATCATAGGACCCTAGGATAATGTCAGTTGGAAGGGACTTTCAGAGATGTGTGAAAAGTCCCTTGCTTAAAGCAGCACCAACTTAGGTTACTCAGTCAAGTTCTGAGCATCCTGAAAGGTGGATATTCCACAGCCTCTCTGGACATCTGTTCTACCATTTGACTACATGTGTAGTTTGTGCTAGGGATGATGGCAAGGACATCAGAAGATTATCATGGGCTCACTAGAATTGGGAGACTAATGAGATGTGAGATTCATAAGAGTATCTACCAACTTATTAGCCATTTGTTAAAACTCCTTTTTGTATTTTCATAAACCCTTTGCAAGTGAGATCTCAGTAGCAGTAAATCTGACTGTTTCTTATACTGAAGTGTGAATTTAAGCTCCATTAATATAGTATCAGGAAAACAGTATGGGTGTTGGAGCACCAATGTATGTTGGTCTCTGCACTAACCCTCAATTAATAACAAGCAGACAGCTGCATCCTTCCAGGGCTTCGGTTTGTGACTGGCATAGTGCCATGGAGAGAACACACACTAGTCTAATCCCAGTGACACAAACGTTGGGAATGAATCTCAGAAACCCTACATTTATAAAAGAGCGATACCCCATTCTACAGAGGCACATGGAACAAAGCCCTTTGCCACATCATTGCTGTAAATGCATCCAGGAGCAGCTGAGGTATTAATACAACCACCAAGTTAGGAATCTGACTAACAAATACATGGAAAATTTCCTCAGTAATATATTCACTACTTACATATTCAATCCTGCTTCAAGCACAGACATATCTAAATGGTTCCTTAGCTTCATAAGAGCTACAGTCTCACCCTGGTCCATCTGCATCAACAGAAAGAGAAGATAGCCATCAGCACATGCCTCCCCAGTAATCCTCTGAGTGATCTGGCCGGAGTTTTGAGCGGGATAGCAGGATCGGTAGCTCTCCACCAGAGAAAGCCCAATAGTGTTCCTAGGACCTCCCCAAAAGGAATAATGGATTCCACTCTGTAGTAATCTTACAGCTGGAAGTACTGCCAAAACTTTGCTGAAACACTGTCAGCAGGAATAATAGCAATCTAAAGGAGCTCCAGACTCATCAATTAACACTTCCTTAGCTTTTGTGAAGTACCAAGGCTGAAAAAGGACCCACTGAGGTCAAGGAATGGTGACCATCTGTGGCCCAAGCCAGCTTGCAAGAAGACCTAGGGCCTGAGGACAGCAGGAGGATAACCTTTGATTGTCCTCTCCATAGCATATCACTCTGATAGCAGCTCCCAGGGGACTTTGCCATAGCCAGAGGAGTTTCATGGCAGCACGTGGCCAGAGCCTGCCATGCAGTGTGGTGTAGTCAGTCTGACTCACTGCAGACATTTGTACAAGCACAGATGTGTTAGTGCCTTTCATCTGCACTGTAAGCAGTCTTCCTCACAGAGAGTCCATCTGATTGCTCCGAAACACTCTCTTAGGTGAAATCAGTGAATATGCTTTTCATGCCTTTTCATCCCTATGCTTAAAGCACTGCCCCCTCTTTTTAAATGCAAATTTCTAACTAGCTCCACTCTCAGATTTAAAATTCATCCATCTGATCAATGCTGACAGTTTTTGTAGATGTATTTGCTACTCCCTGTAAGATAGCTTGTTCCTTCCAGGCACCAGTAGTAAAACCAGTTGGGTTTACACTGGACAGGATTCAGATCTTGAACAGAAATTAAATCTGTAGTGAAAACCAATGCAATAATTGAGGCCAGAACTTGGCTTGCTGACTTTGCTCATCTGAATGCTGTTTCTGAGGGATAATAGTGTATTATTCTTCCTTTTTGACAATTACTCCTTCACAGATAATTTTTGAAATGTTATGTGCCATTTTTCTGTGATGTTGCACTGGTATCCTGGATACTTCCTTGTAAAAGTCTGTGTTCCCGTCATGCCATTACAGTTGCCTAAAGCATGTTTCTTTATTCCTTTTTTCTGCTCTCCCTTTCCTTTTGGCTCCTTCCTATATGCTGCCATTACATTAACTCAATTTGTGTAACTAAGAAAATGAAGAATTCTACTGAACAAAACCTTTGTGTTTCATGACCTCTCTTATTATCCCACTACTTTATAAACTGCTACTTCAGCTTTTCACTCAAAGGATTGCCCCTCAACCTTCTATATTGTACAAAATTATCTATTTTTAGCCCTTTCCTTCTAAAACCTATCCCAGCGTGGTATTATTCACAAATTTGACTTTTACTGTCTTTGCCATATGGATGCTCTAAACCAGTTGCCTCTTGTTCTAGCTTGGATAGAGAACATAAAATGGATACATATGATTGAGCCTTCTGACATACCCTTATCCCTGTCAAGCCATTAGTACAACACAGACATAGTTCCTCATTTTTTTCTCAGTGATTTTCTTCTCCTTCACATTCAGTAAAGGAACTGACATACTGCAAGCTGGGAATTTTTTTTACTTGCTGCTCTGTCTGATACATATTGATCACTTCAGTTGTGTCTCCCAGTGTACAGCAGCTGGGAAACACATACTATCATGGGAGATACTGTATACATCATACCCAAAAATTGCTATTCCCCATCCTGTATCTTGGAGTAACTACCTAATACATGCTCTAATTGTCCATTTGTCCTGTTTTCCAACACAGAGCCTTAATTGTTACCATGCTGTCACTTCACTGTGGAGCATGTTCCTTGTCAATATATGCAAAGCTATTACATTGTCCTCTTTCAAAGATCACTTCAACAACTTTGGCAAGGAGACTGTGTTGTAGTGTCCACTTTGACTGACCAGTATCACCCTGTAGCCCCCTCAGTATGATGTACACTCCCAGTGTCTCTTACCTTCACCCTGGCTTTGCAAAACTAGCAAGCTGTCCTCCTCAGTTGTCACACTGCATTGGTAAAACCTCTGACTGGCTGAAGCTCATGCTCCTATTGAAATCCTAAATCCTCAGCACCTATGGAAACCACAGTATGACAAACAGCTCCCCAAAATCTAGGCTTTCACGTCTTTGTGCTCAAGTTTACCACTTTGCTGTAAAAGAGCTAAGGAAATATTTTCCTGCCTACCACACAAGAACATGTGGTTTATTTTATGACAGTCGTACCAGTAGCACTTGTAAAGCAGTGAGTCACTGAGCAGTAGTACAGCAGAGTAGTTCAAATATTTATTTATACTGTATTATAGCTGAAACTTTGTGTTTTCTTCGTGTGGAATCTTCACTTCTGGATAAGCTCTGGGATTGATGTAAAAGTGTAGAACTGAAGTCCTGGACTTGAGTTGAGTCTGAAGCCTATGTTGTGGGGAAAAAGACTGTGAACTGTTTGACAGAACACTGAATTGCTAGAACTGAGCAAAGTAAAGGAGAACAAACATAAAGAAAACAGCATTAATATTTTTGTAATGATTTCATGTGTAGCTTTTATGTAAATTAGTAATTGCTTCCTGCATTTCTGGACTTGCTTTAATGTTGGTGAAATCACCTTCAGTGATAATCATCTTTTTGTTTTTTAACTACTGCTTACACTTTTCTACATCTGTTTGGAAACATAAGTATTTTTAACAAATTCCAGGCAGTTTTACTGAAGGAACTGTGATATGTTCACATAAACACTGCTTTGCTTAGAAGTCTCTTCAAGTCCTGCTCCTGATCATATAAACTGCTTTTAAAATAAAAGTAAACAACCTCTGGTTTAAATCCCAGGGATTCCTACTTGGATTTTACAGGCATCTAGAGTAAATTGGGAATAACTCTACTGGCTTGTAGTTCTGTAAAGGAAGCATAGGCAGCATCAGGTCTTTACTATGATGTGCTGAACTCTTCTCATAAACACACATATTTCCCATACGCATATCCTCAGATGGTATAAAACTGGAGAACCCTGTTGAATTCCTTAGAGAAACATTTGAGGAAGCAATGAACAGTGTTAGAAAGCTGTGAGCCATACATGTGTCCAAAACAGCCAGCTCTTTGTAGAGCTTAGCAAAATATTTTGTCTTCTTGAATTCAGATTTCTCATTTATCTTTTACTCATCCATGCTTATCACAGAAAGACACTGTAAAGAAACAGTTCTGC
The DNA here is from genome assembly GCF_012275295.1 of Melopsittacus undulatus. Taxonomy (NCBI): domain Eukaryota; kingdom Metazoa; phylum Chordata; class Aves; order Psittaciformes; family Psittaculidae; genus Melopsittacus; species Melopsittacus undulatus. The sequence goes on from NC_047557.1 coordinate 97,430,504, forward strand.
TTATTACAAACTTTGTCCATATCTCAGTGCTCTTAGATCAGCAGCATACATTAACTATATGTTAAATCTCTTCTGATAGTAAGAACAGCATTTATTTTTTTACTTTGTTCTTCTGCAAACCAGGAAGATACCTATTGTGTCTAATTTTAAAGTGTGCTCTATAATGTACAAAACAAGGTTAGCAGTATAGTATAAATTGCCAACTGTACTTCAGTACTGAAATAAAAGTAAGCATTTATCATCAGATTCAGATGTTCTAGATAACATTCTAACAGGTTCATGCTGAAATAAATGATGCTGGCAAATTTGTAGAGGGTGTGTTCAGAACTGACCACTTTTTAACATAAAGGACACCAAGGTATACCCTGCTTCTTGCTTTCCTTTCCTTAAGCAGTATCAACACTGAAATACAACAGTGAACTGATTTATTATACAAAAGGAAATGGAGATATGATAAATTAAGTGCGTAATTATGCTTTAAAATAAATAGGAACACCGGTGTTCTTTGGATTTCCACATATGTTGTGTGTGGTGATTAATGTTTGTAAGTGAAAGGGTTTTAAACCATTTACAGTGGAACAGACAGACCTAAAGAGGTGTTCCCCACATTCCACAACAGTTCTTAGATGAAACAGGTGCTCACTTGTTGGATTGCAAAGGTAAAAATCCTGCTCTTCCTCCATATAAAGAACATTGTCAAGATTACATGAACGTACTGCTAAATAATATCTTTATTTTTGTAGTGCACTTTTCTCAAACCTTTGAAAACTGTCTTGCTTTCCACGTGAAAACCTAAGATATTTTTTACAAAATTATTACATTCAAGACTGAACAGCTGTTTGCTGAGCAATCTGTCAACAATAAGCCCAGGCAGAAATATGTTCTGTATCACGAACATACCCGATATGAAATGATTTATATGATGTAGTTGCCTACAATGACAGAGACTACACATGTGGACCAAGAAGTTCTTTTGTGATCCCTGTCTCATCTGTCAATTTTCCAGTCCTTTCCCAAGGGACATTCTATACAAAAAGGCCCATCTTCCAGTGCAAGCTTCTTGTGTATGTTGTTATTCCTGTTTGCTCAAAAAAACACAATGATTGTGGCAATTCCACCACAGGTATTGTTTACACACATCCACTGAAATAGCCTAATAAAATAAAGTGATTTACATTACATCCTTCAGTTTACAGTGGAAGAAGGAAATGGCTTTAACAGACCGGGGGATGTGAGCACTGGAAGTTCTAACCAGGAGAAAGCTGCCATAAACAAAACGAGAGGAGACAAGGGCACAAAAATGGGTTCTGTTAGTAGATTCAGTAAGAGGGACAGATGGCATCAAGGGAGGAACCACAGCCCTTGTGTGGAGCTGGAGATGTGTCATCAGGGCAGTTTGCAGAAGAGGCAGAAAAGAATAGCTGAGAGACCACAGCGGAATTTGTGTTTCAGTGAGACAGAGTTTCAGAGAAAGGTGGGACTTCCAAGAAAAAGGACGTAAGGTCACTAGAGATAGGAGTCTCCATGGGGGCTGTGGTTGGCTGTTTTTCTGCAAGCTGTATCAGCCACAGCTTCATTTGATCTAAATCCGTAATAAGGCAAGCTTCTGCCAGAAGACCCCTTACATGAAGAGGAAATAGTGTTGCTTGCATAAGGATGGAGTGAGGCTTATCATTCAGGTTCTTCAAAATACCTCTATGCCATGGAAGGTAACAAACAGAGTGTATTTACACAGGTAAGATGGGTCCAGAAGACTCTTAGGAATGTGAAACCACCACTTCTGGTGGCAGTAATTCCTAATCTAATTGCTGCATCAGTAGTGTAAAACAGTGCACTTCTGGTTTTGTGTATAAGCCTGGACTATTGAATCACATAGCAGAAAGCCTCTGCAGCACTGCTGTCTGTGAGGAGAGGAGGATCAAAGATGCAGGCTTACATCCAAGGAGCAGCAGGAGTTTTCACAGCATTTGTTTGTTATGTCCTGAGTCTTCATATGTGTGTGTTGGAGGACTTGTATGCCGAACACAGTGGTTTGCAGCCATGATAATATGAGGCTGATGGACTTTTTCCAGTAGAAACACAGAACTCTCAGGATGTTTCCAGCAAGTTTTACACCCCCTCTGATTCTGAGAAGATCGCTGAAAATCAAAAATCCATATGCTTAAAAAGAGAAAAGAGGAACTGAATAGAAAGCACTGTCTTCTTGACATTAAGAGTGTATTCACTGAACTTCCTGCTAAGATAGCATTTGATGGCTTGCTTGTGAATTATTAAAATGAGGAATGTCTTCCCTTTCATTTTTCTGACTAGCTACCCCTTTTGCTTTAATTTTGACCTATCAGGTAACTCCACAAATTTACTGCTGGGGGGGTTCAACACTAGTACATTGATTAGATCTACTCTGGTTTTAAACTGTGGGTCAAGAGTCTGGAGAGAGCATCCATTCCACTATTATTTTTCTAAACTGAATGCTGACTACTTCAGAAAATACAGTGCCATATTTTTTATACCTGTGGAAGAAATGCTTCAATTCCCAGATTTTGAAAAATTAAATACAAATATGAGAGAAACACAAATAAGTTACAAATGGAAGCAAGCAAGCGATTTACAACTAGTGAAGTACATTATTACTTAAAACGAAGGTAACAAAAAGGAAGAAGTTAGGGCACTAATGAGTTTTTTTAAAGACAAACGTTGAATCAGAAGGCCTTATCTCTCTCAAAAATCTTGCTCTTTTTGCCTTGGCACTCTCTTCAGATACCCTTCCAGCACCCTGAGGCACAACATGAGACAAAGACCTTCAATGGAAAAAACACATAAAACAGTACAAGTCCTGTAATTTACAGTAATGAAAAGCAGTTTTTCTAGTGTATGTCGTGAAGTTGGTCTGCTGCTCTGTACAGTGCACTAAGAGACACCATCTGAGCATCCCAAATTACAGTTTAAATTGTTTACATAGATGTGCATGGCAAGAAGAGGAGATGACATGTACTTACTATGGAAGTCATTAAGTATATACGCAGACTTCCAAACCTTTCTGGAAGTTCACTGTCTCCTAGAAGGTGTTTTCTGAGCATAAGGATTTTTATTTACGCTCTTTAGAGCTGTAGTTGGTGAAATGAGTATCCTGTGCTCTGACTTTGCAGTTATATCTGAGAAATAATTCAGTAGGACTTACCCTTTTTTAACTTAGTCCAGGTTTCTTTCCTTAGAAATGGACAATTCAGCAAGACCTGGACAGGCTGGAGAGTTGGGAGGGGAGAAACTTGATGAAATTCAACAAGGGCAAGTGTAGAGTCTTGCATCTGGGGAAGAACAACCCCATGTATCAGTACAGGTTGGGGGTTGACCTGCTGGAAAGGAGTGAAGGGGAAAGGGACCTGGGGGTCCTGGTGGATAGGAAGATGACCATGAGCCAACAATGTGCCCCTGTGGCCAAGAAGGCAAATGGCATCCTAGGGTGCATTAGAAAGGGTGTGGTTAGTAGGGCAAGAGAGGTTCTCCTCCCCCTCTACTCTGCCTTGGTGAGGCTGCATCTGGAATGTTGCTTCCAGTTCTGGGCCCCCCAGTTCAAGAAGGACAGGGAATTTGCTTGAAAGCGTCCAGTGCAGAGCCACAAAGATGATGAAGGGAGTGGAACACCTCCCTTATGGGGTGAGGCTGAGGGAGCTGGGTCTCTTTAGCTTGGAGGAGACTGAGGGGTGACCTCATCAGTGTTTACAAATATGTAAAAGGGTGGGTGTCAGGATGATGGAGCTAGGCTTTTTTCAGTGATATCCAGTGGTAGGACAAGGGGCAATGGGTCTAAACTGGAGCATAGGAGGTTCCACATTAACATCAGGAAGAACTTCTTTACTGTGAGAGTGACAGAGCACTGGAACAGGTTGCCCAGGGGGGTTGTGGAGTCTCCTACATTGGAGATATTCAAGGCCCGCCTGGACAAGTTCCTGTGTGATGTACTCTAGGTTACCCTGCTCTTGCAGGGTGTTGGACTAGGTGATCTTTCGAGGTCGCTTCCAACCCTTGGGATTCTGGGATTCTGTGGTGTTAAATGAATGATTTTGACCCTGAATCTTCTGTGAAGGAAGATGTTTGTGTGTTACAGTACTCTGCATATATAAGCACAAGACTAAGTTTTGGATTATTACATATTTATACTTAAATTATTCAGGGTTTTTTTCACATTAAATATTTTTTTAAAAAAAATATGCTTTTATTACAGTTTTACCCCAGTTTGTGCAGCTGTGTGTAAAGCTATAAGGCTAATTGGAAGCTGAAAAATGTGTTCCAAATGCATTTGCCCAGGTGCCATGGTCTTGTTCTATTTGTTCTCTTTAAGCATATTTATATGGTAACTTATCAGCACCTTAATTCATCCAGAATTAACCAGGAGGGGCAGGGAGAGAGAGGGAATCCAGGCAAGTAATGGTATCTATCCATTCTAGCCCTTTTTTAACAGTGATTCCCCTGCAAATTTTGTTTGCAGTAATTTCACTTTTATTAAATGCAGCTACTTAGTTTTCCAAACCAAATACAGTGAATTCAGGGATTTGGCAAATTGCAACTACCGAGGTCACTTTTGGGAAGATGTTATTCAGTTCTCATTAAAGTGAAAACTGAGGGGGGAAATGGAAAGTCAGACACTGAAGCCATAGATGTTTTCTGCATGTTCTCAGAACAGTGTATTGCTTATTTTAGGAAGGGAATAAAGTATTATTTCTGTTAATCAGTAGCTGTCACAGGATTTTTCTCATTAAGAAAACTCATGAATTTGTGTAACCTTAAGTAAATGCAGAAGGATTACTTTATGTATACTACTTGTTAAATATACATAATTAAAAAACAGGTTAATGATGTTTATTATTAATGTGGACTGTGAGTAGAAGGAAAATTGGACAGACAATACTAGGTGTGGATAGAACCCTGATATTTATGCCAGCACTGGAGCGTTTCACTGCATGCAGTAAAGGAGCACAGTGGCACTTTGAAGGGGATAAATAACAATGAAGAACTTAAACCCTCAAGAAAGAAAAGGGACCATGTTGAGAGGTCAAGAATTTTCGATGCTACCCTCAAATGCATTCAGTAATGAACAATGAGGCGGTAATGAGGATGAGGCAGATACCTACTCAGCCTCTTTCTGCATCATTAGTCAAACCAGTGGGTATGATGGAACAAAAAAACTCAAGGAAAACTAATTTTGGATCAACCCTCATTTCTTCTTCATTTTCTGCCGAGCAGAACAATAAACTGAAAAGAGGGTTGACCAGAAACAAAACATTTTGTTTTCTTTATTTAGTCACTCTTTATTTTAGTTTTGTTAGTTAAATTTTAAGTGAAATGTTGATAGTTTTGTTCTGGAAATGCTGTAATAAAATGCTTAGTCTTTCCTGAATATATTTGCTTTCCAAATGCATTTCTGAAACCATTTATTAAATTTTACACAATTTCATAAATACTTTTATTCTCCCTTTATGATGTGTTGAACTGATTAATCGCTTTGTCCATTGCCAGTATTTTGTTTCCCAGGGACAAAGACCACTCATGTTTTCTCCTTTTTTTCTCTTAATTGAAATGCATAATGCCTCAGCACCAAAATACTTGAGTGTTTTCCATATTAAGAAAATGCTGTCCACAGAACCTCTTGGCTTTGCTTTTCCTCTTTGTAGTAGAGCAATAATATGAAAGTAAGAAATCGGTATAGTTAAAGATGCTTGCATGAATGAAAAAAAAAGTGATGCTGAAGAGATAGTTCTTGTGTGTGATTCTGGAATATCAAGGTATTTGTCCTTTCTGGGGCTCTTCCTTCAATGAGCAAGTGGGGGAATGCAACTGTTGTAATCCCTCAACAGAAAGACAGCTTACTTTGAGGTAGTATCAACCCAATGCAGAGATGGTGTTCTATCTCCAAACTTCTGATTTAAAAGAGGAAGAGAATGCATGTATTGTTCAGCTAGTGTAAACAGAATAGCACTAACCTGAATTCTGTATAGTAATGACAGCTATAGTTTGTTGAGCTTAGCAATTTAATGTTTTCCCCAGGACATACATATATGTGTTTTGCTGCTTGGTATAGTGAGCTGCAGTAATTAAAATAATGAAACCACAGACAACCAACAGGCCGCTACAGAGTTCCACCATTCAATGTAGTCTTTCTGGTTAGTCCCAGATAGGAGGATGAGAAGTATTTCAAAACCAGGGATCATTTGGACAGCTGCTCCCTGTAAAGGCAACAAGCGCATACTAAGTCTATTAGTTGACAATTGAAAGCCACACATCCCAAATGAAGACAAAAAAATGACAGTTGTTTTTTTGGTGAGGACTTTTCCCTCTCTTCAGACAAATGATCTCAAGCTTGCCCAGACTGAGCTTCAGTGAATTGTTTTGCCACACTGAGCAATTCTGAAGGGAACTGTGCTAAATTCAGAGTAAAAAGGAAGCTGTCCACTATGACTCAGACACAGATACCTTAGCACAGTTCCCATGTAAATGAATTTAGATAGAAGTGTAATGTTTAGTTGCTAATTACATTTATCCTCCTTTGGGGAACCCACCAAGATGTCTATGAATGTACAACTCCAGCCAGTGAACAGACAAAATTAATCCATTGGTTTGCTCTAACAGGGGACCTGAAAAGAACAATTACTTACACTGCCGTGATTGCCCTTCCTCAAGGTTAAATTCTCTGTACACATACCACTGTTGTTCTTCACAGGATGATTTTCTTTGAAGAGGAGTGAAAGCTATTACATTTACTATCCACTTATTTTTCTAAATTAGCAATAGTGCTTTTGATTAATGATTCTTTTCGTTATTAGTGGCATCTTTATCCCTTATAAGCCACATCTCAAAAAAGAATGGAGAATTTTAAAATTAAACTTAGGAGAAACATCAAATGTCATTGCTTATCATAACCTGATTTTCCAGCAATGACTTTTTGTGGCAGACGTTTGTCTAACAAAAACTGTTTGTTCTAAAACCCATGTATATCTTCCCCATGTTACCTGTTCTCATGGTTATTCTTAGTGCCATTAAAACATTTTTCCTAATGTCTTGATCTAAGTTGATGCAACTTAAACCCATGACTTGCTGCCTACTGACTGTGCTTGGGTTTTCATATGCACTCTCCCTGTAGTCGAGATTTTGCCAGTGCTGAGATGGCACAAACATTTCTTCAGTTGTACAGGCCGTTTTCCACAGCAGCATGATATTGTTAATTCACATTTAGCTTGCAGTCCCAATGTAGCCCCTTTGTTGCAGAAATGTTCCTTAAGCTGGCATTTCTCTAGCATAGGTTATTGAAATTCATTACTTCTGTAAAGAGTCCTGCCTTTATGCCTTTTATTTACCTTTTCTTTTTCTTAAATTGGTGCACTCACAAATTTTGTTGATTTACTCAAAATTGCACTCATAAAAAATGAGTGTGGGGATGCTTATAGGGACATAATGCATGTATGGATTCAGGAGAATGATCTGGTAACTCGCAATATAGCAAAAATGCTTGCTTTAGCTCTCCCAAATAAGGGGTAGTTTAATAGTCTCATTTTACAACCAGATTTACAAAGAAATCATGCTTTCATAAATGATCTTCTGTCTCTCTTTTGTTTCTTCACATTATGGCTATTGCAGGTTCCCAGATTAGGTTTGATCAGGTGTTTTATGTCTCTCCTTAATGCTTTCAGAAGGCGATATGGCTTTGCTGTCAAAATACCACTGGGGCTACTACATTCCTCTCTTGTATTGCCAGGTCTGTTGATGCGAGTTTCTGTTCAACAGAAGCATGCAACGCAGATTCCTAAACGTTGTGTCAAGCAGTTCACACACCAAGTTGGTTCTCATCAGCAGTCATGCAAATGCAGCAAATGCTGCAGAAGAGCACCATTTACGTGTCCAGACTATTTTTCTTTATAATAACATACTTTTGTGTTTTTCTTTTAGGTAGAGAGGATTGTAGACAAAAGGAAGAACAAGAAGGGCAAATGGGAGTATCTCATCAGGTGGAAAGGCTATGGAAGCAATGAAGACACCTGGGAACCTGAACATCATCTACTACATTGTGAGGAATTTATTGATGAGTTCAATGGACTGCATGTTTCTAGAGAAAAACGATCAAGACATGGGAAACAGGCTCCTAAGTTTTTACGGGAAAGCCGAGGGTCATCTCTTGAGAAAATATCACATAGACCTTCTGAAACTGGGAAGTCTAAAGGGTCGACACACAAAAGGAAGAGAATTAACCCATCTCTTCAAAAACAGAAAAGGGGATACACAGCAAAGCCGGCATCTGCTAATGACAGGGCTGCTAAAACTGTGACTTACCGAACTACTCCCAGCGGTTTACAGATTATGCCACTGAAAAAGACACATAGTGGTCTGCAGAATGGAGATGGTAGTCATGAAAAGGATTCTAGACATTTTGGGAATGGCTCACAACAGCAAAACGCAGATTTAAATGAACATGAAGGAGAACAAAACTTGGCCAGCGTGTTGGAAGTTAGTAATGATTCACCTGTTGTGAATGGAATTGGTATGTGATTTAAACAACTACAGTCTTAGGGGTGGGGGGTGTTAATTGCAGCAACTGCAAATAGAAATCCCACTTGTGGAAAAATCACTGTCATAGTACGTAAGTGGTATGGTGAGAAGCATATAAACAAGTGTCACAGCCTTTCCCTATGTATTACACCATTTTTTATCAGTTTGCTTCTCTCTTTCCCATGGAGTGACATGAAGCAGATTGGGTTTCATTATGTGCTTTTGAAATAAAAAGTCCTTTTGGGGAAATGATGACAAGGCATTGAGTAGGAATGACTGAGGTATGTATAATACTGCAACTGGTTTTGTCTATGACCAAGTAACAGATTACTTCTCAGTTATGTGTGCTCAGACACAGTGGTCTCCAAGGATCAGGATTATTTTAGAAATAGAATTGATACCACTCTTCCTAAGGTATCCTGGTAAGTGTGGATGTGTAACATTCAAGTTCCTCAATATTAGTGCTAGTCATATTCAAGAGTATTCAGAACTGCCAGGTTTGTGTCTCTGACAGTGGCTAGATATATCAGAAGTCACATTCATACTTTGTGGGAACATACAGAAAACCCTGAAGTAAATGAGAAGAAATGGGAGAAATTTCTTTCTAATCCTCATGGTTGCCGATTGTCTTAGTTCTTAAGGAATAAAGGTTTATCTTCTCTATTAATACTACTTAGCTTAATGCAAGTGAGTAGCTTCTTACTATCTATGTGTCCAATCTTTTTTCTTTTTTTTTTAATCCTACCAAATTTGAAGCCTCCAGGAGTTAAGACAATGAGATGCACATTTTATTTTATCAGTTTCTTGGGTCTGGGGGGTTATTTGGGTTTTTTTGACCTTTGCTTTCATTGCATAAGCTCTTGTCCTTATACAAAGGGATAAAGTAGATGATGTCCTGTCAGTCAATAGGCAGCCCCAGCCTTGTTAGCCTGCCTACCATGTGGAGGTCTTTCCAGGTTCCTGGTAGTTTTCAGTATCCTCTTGTGCCTTTGGTGTGTGGAGGGTTTTTTAATACCTTTTAAAAACAGCAGGAGCTGTACCAAATGATTTCCTACCCCTTACTGATACAGTGGCGATTTCAGCTTTTTGAGGATTATTTTTTTCTGCTGTTACACACTGCATAAAGGTTTCCATTGAGTGATACACAGTCGCTCTGACGTTTTTTTTTCCTTGCTGGTTACAGTTAATTTAGAACCCAGCTATATGTATGATTCTTTTCATTATGCATTTAATCTGCTTTGCTGTTGCTAATTCACCTTTTTCTTATGACTCAGCTCTTCAAAATCTTTCCTAGTTTTTACTCTACTAATTTTGTATTCCTCTCAAATTTTCCTCCCATACATCTCGTCCCAGTTCATTAATATATACATTAAATAAACTAATCCTTTTGCAGGTCCTTGGGGCAGCCAACTACTAATCATTTGACATGATGAAAAGTAAGCATTTGTTCCAATTATTTATTTTTATTAGCCCCTTTCTATGGCCCATGATAGCGCTCATTTCCCTGACAGCTTCTTGTGAATTGCCCTGCCAAAAACTTCAAAAGTCAACTTAAATTATATCACTCCAATTTCCATTTTCCACCCTACTGGCAACCTAGCAAATGCTGCTTGATTTGGGAAGTAGAGCTGGCCTTGCACAGTCTTACTTGTTACATCCTGTGACTACTGAGATGTTTCAATCCAGACGTCAAATACCTTGTTAAAGACTCCCAAGCCAAGAAAATGTGTGGTCAGCTTTAAATGCAGAAGTAGCGCTGATGATGTCTATGACACTTAAATTTGAGAGTGCAAGCTTTTGTATTTTTATGAGTTTGAGCTTGTATAAGCTTAAATAGCTACCTGCTTCTTTAAAAAGACTTGCATATCTAATGGCAGATGTGTGTAAGGTTATTTTTCTTTGTTGAAACCTAAACAGCAGAGGTTTAGATTGGATCTAAGGAAGAAATTCCTTACTGTTAGGGTGGTGAGGCACTGGAATGGGTTGCCCAGGGAGGTTGTGAATGCTCCATCCCTGGCAGTGTTGTGCTCGCTTTGGCAGCACATACACTAAAATTGGAACAATACAGAGAAGATTAACATGGCCTCTGTGCAAGGATGACATGCAAATTCGTGAAGCGTTCCATATTTTTTCAAGGCCAAGTTGGATGAAGCCTTGGGTGACATGGTTTAGTGTGAGGTGTCAGTGCCCATGGCAGGGGGATTGGAACTAGATGTTCTTAAGGTCCTTTCCAACCCTAACTATTCTATGATTCTATGATTCTCTCTTACTGTTTCTAATGAAGATTTTTAAATAATTTGTTTTGTGTTATTCGTTGTGGAAGTTCTAATACAAAATGTATCTTTAAAATGCATTAATTGCCATATTTTAGAAACTTTTTTTTTGTCAATGAAGGACTTGAGGACCACAGTGAACTGTAAGGTGAAATGAGCCTTTCATTTGTCCCCAGAAGAGCTCACAAGTGGCATCCACCAGCCCTTGTTTGAATAAGCTCTGTAAGACTGCTCTATTTCATCAGAAGGCTGCTTTAACTAAGCAGCCAGGTGTTCTGCCAGGTACAGAGACATGTTCCTGGCCTAACAGCTGATATATGCACCTCCTCTAAAACATTTCTTTATGGTGGTTTTTGCATTCTCCAAATCTATCTCTTGTATTCTGCTCTGCTTTCTCCCTTGCGTTCTAGCCTCCCTGTAGGCAATAGCAAGAGATCTTTAAATCCCTACCTAAGTCTCATCTGAAAAACCCATACTCAGCAGCACTCCCAAGGTCAGAAATCCCTGTAGTCCTGCTTTATGATACCCAGCACGTGCATAGTGGGGAAAACTACAAAGAGGAGAGATGACACTACCAAAGGAAGAGGACGCAGAAACTGGTGAAGAAGGGTCAAAATAGAAATACTAGGGATTTTCCTAATACTGCCCTACACATTTCAGAAAAGTAACATTTTCTGATACAGGCTTTTGCATCATTTGAAATGTCAAATTGAAGAAACTTGCACTACTCTTCAACAATCCCAACAATTTACTGAATTCCCTCAGTGTTCACACTCCAAAGGAATGTGAATACTGAGCACAGAAGATGCCACTGTGATTCTGCCACGTGTCCTGTTAGTATCACAGACTCATTGTCATCGGGATAGATGTCACACTAGAAGTGGTCTGAAATTTTACACATGACAAATAAAGTTTCAGAGGAAAATACCAATTTGTTGAATAACAGAAGGTTTTTCCAAACATTTTGATTTTCAGAACTTTCTCCAAATCCAAGCCAAGGTCCCAAAGCTTCATCCCTTGAGAGCAGGAGCAGTGTGGCAGTCTGCTTGGCAGGACTCCCACACTTAGCTCTGAGGCAGCCAGCTATGCCAGAGGTTTCAGGCAGTCTGCCACAGAGTCTGGAACTCGAGAGCCTGGCATGCACCATCAGTGCTTCCAGGGCACTGTATGTAGAACAAAGAGAGAGCCTGGAGGACCTGGGTTTGACTACCAGAAGCTGTGGCTCCCAGGCAGCCCCAGGCAGAATGTGAGGAAGTAGACATTTGTGTCAGATTTGAGATTGCCTGTAAGGAGCCCAAGTGAATGTCAGACTCATTTCACAGCTACGTGTAAGAGTGCACAGAAAATGCATATAGGAATTTTAAGAAGAATCTTAGGTTAGGAAAACAAAAATACCTCACAGTTTGAAAACCCAGCTGTAGGCCCACCTCTGCTGCCAGTGTTGTATTATTTGTAATTAATAATTTATAAAGTAATCAAAATACATCTATTTTGTTTGTGGGATGCGAGTTCTGTTGAAACAAACAGTAGGTATTTGAAAACTAGTTTTTGATGATTTATTGAATGGGCTTCCACCAGTCTGTGCTTGGTTTCATGTATATATCCACTTGGGTACAAGTGTTTCCTCCTCAAAGGGTAAAACTCTCACCAGTAAGCTGTTTACCCCATAAAGGTAAGTGTATACCTGCAGATGTATGCACAGAATCGTATGTGCACCCCAGTTGAGGCTTGGAACCTTGCTGAAGTTGGGGCAGACCTTTCTTACCAAAACTTCACTTGACCTTCTACACATCCCATCCTAAGGAGACTAGATTCATCTTTACCAACAATTTTAAGACAGTCTGTGAATTGGAAAATGTGGGGAAAGCCCCAGGAGCTAACAATACTATTCTTTCTGATATTCGTTGTCTCCTGTTACCACGTTTCTGTTTCTCCAGATATTGTAATTGAGAGTGATTGTTTTGTAAAGTGTCTTCTGGCATCAAAGAACATCCCCTTTTAATTTTCTCTTTCCTTTTTCTACATAGCTCTGTACCATCTGCTGAAGAATTTTTGCTTGTCATGTAGCACTAACTACTCTTTTTCTCCATTACGAAAATCTTTGTAGTCTCATGGTGCCCTTATTTTAAATACTCTCAGTGAACTTAGTCACTGCTTCCTCTTGGTTTTGTGTTTTTTTTTTTTAGCTTGTTCTGTTTTTATTTATTCTGGAGCAATACTGGCAGTAAAAGACAACCAAATATGCTTGCTTTCTCAGTTTGGATCAAAACTCATTGCTTTTAGATATCTTACAGATGCTCACTTAGCTGGAGAAGTCTGAAATTATTACTGAATTATCAACTGAACACTGCGTTTAAGTATGCACAGTATTAACCATTGCCCACAAGAAAGACAGAAAGGAGACAGAGAAAAACTATTGGAAAGACTGAGGAATACCAAGCTGTTTTATCAGGGAGAGTAAGGGAGCATGGTTTATTTCACTTAGAAAAATCAAAGTCCTAGCTCTATGATGGTTTTCATTCACCATGAATGCTTGCTGCTAACAAAAGGAACAGTCTAGCTTTCCTTCCTGTGATAACCTGATCATTATTCCCATCCCTTTCTCTACACTGGTTATAGCACTCCTGAGGCTACAAGGTGGACCTGCTCTGTTTGACAATTAACCATGGGTTTCTTTCCAGCCAGAACAGTTCATCAGGTCTGTTCACTGTATGGCTGCTTACCTGGATGCTGATACCAGCACAAGCACCACTGTGCAATCAATGATAAGAAAGAAAAGGTGTATCTGAAAATAACGGTAGCTTGAGGTGTCTTTTTCTGTTGGGTAAAAACAGTGGAAGGAGATGGGTAGATCCAAGTCCACTGAAGCATTGAGTGATAGGAGGCTGATTGCCATCGTTTCACTCCTTCCCCTCCTACTTTCTGCTTCAGCTGTTTTGACCATAAAGTCGTGCCCAGTATAATGGAGCCCTAGTCTCAGACTTGATCTGGAGTCTTCAGACTCTTTCTGGTACCAACAGTGGCAGCAGTATTAACAACATTCCTTGTTCCCTTTGACAGTGGTGGAATACTACAGAAGATGCGAGAACAGGCAACTAGAATGACGAGGATCACAAGAATAAAAGAGGCCCCAGTTAGGCAAGGGAGAGTCTGAGGAGGAGTATGATCAAAGTTTACAAAGTCATCAAGGCCTCAGATAAAGTAAATGCAGAACTGTTGTTCACTGGATCCCTCTAGCAGAACTAAGAACCACTCACTGAAACTGGTAGAACATCAGATAAGAGCACAGATCAAAGAAAATTCTTCTCTGTGTAGTGGCTGCACAACTTCTCAAAGTGATACCACAGGAAGCTGTGGAGACAGACAGCGTCAACAGGCTCAGAAGGGGATTAGGGAAATCCATGAAAAGGTCCTGAATACTGAAGGAAACAGGAAGGATGAATTCTATTCCTGTATACCACTTAGGGATGATGCTAGAGGAAAAGACTGCAGAAAGTGGCCAAGTTTGCATTTTCTTAAGTAGCATCGTTTACTGCCTTCTTGGAGAAGGATTACTAGAGGCACCAGTGGTCTGGGAGTATCTTATGTGCCTTTAAAAAGTATTGAAGGTTCTTCAAAATACCAGTTTTGGTTTGCATATTCCATGAGTTCTACTAATGATTAAAATCAAGTTAATAATTAGATTAAAATCCCACTAAATGAAGGAATATTTTCACACATTCTGTTTGTTTGGGGTTTTTTTATATTTAGTCTGACTGTCAAATACTTAATACTCTGCCACTGAACCACACTTATAGGTACCTAAAGCTTCCTTAGTTAATTTGTGACACCCTGATTTGTTTCAAATGCAGTATGGATTGTTTTGAGAATGTCTCTTTTTTCCTATGTCGCAGTCATTTTTTATCTTGACATTAAGGTGCTGTCACCCTTGTGCACATTAAGCAGGTGCTAAGTATTAAAGCTCAGGCAGAGACAATCTGGACAATGCTTAAGTGGTTCAAGCTCCATCACATCCATGCAGACATGCTCAATGGGCTTGGTTCCACATGAGTCTTGTCTTTAGGTTTTGCTGATCATTTTCTCCAGTTTGTCAGATCAAACAAGATTACAGGGATTCACTGTATACACCAAAACAACAATTTACTCACTGTATGTTGATCATCCATTCTTAGAAGTGTCACTTTTTCCATTCATGTTTCTCTACTGTTAAATACAGATCTTTGCTCTGGTTAAATTTTTGTCAGTTAGCTTGCAGGTAGTTAAAATACTGTGACAAGATCTATAGTTTCTTACATTATACATTAATTCACAAACTGAAAATATTTCTCAAAGAACAATACAAGAAAAATTATTACTATGAGGCTTTTTGTTGAGCTGGATTATCTGTGAGAATCTTTCACTATTCTCTTCCCATCAGTATTTAAAGTAGATGTGGCATAATCTTCAACAGTAGGTAGATAATCAGTACATCTTCCATTCAATGTTCATGTGTGCCTTTGATTTTGTACGCTCTTTACACTTTTTTAGGATATTTAACTCTTCACATCTTAGTAGCTTATTGCTGGATCATGCAACACTATAAGGACTGAATAGATAAAACTGCAATATTTAAAAGTCTGCCTCAGTTAGATAATTACTTTGCTTCAGTATATTCCCAATGATACTAGTTTTCCAATAGTAATTTCACAAGTCCATTTCTACTTGTAAGAGTACTTGTCAAAATATATGCAGTAGCAAAACCTTATGAAAAATAAGGAATTATTTTTAAAAATTCAAGCACATTGTGATTCCTACCATTGCAGATAATTGGAAACAAATTTCAAATTCTGCTGGCTTCAAATGATTTTTTTTCAGATAGATGATCTGATGTAATTTGTCAGTATTTGTGTTGCACCAATTGCATCCTCTATTCAGTATAGTGCAGGCGATGCTTTAGATGGTATCTCTTAATTTAACAATGAAAAAGAGTTTTATGATTGACTGGAATAGCAGACTTTTTAACAAAACATGCATGTCTGTGTGTAAATACATGTGTACACACATGTACATGTTACATGATGAGGCCAAATGATGCACCAGTGAAATACTGTTAAGCATACTATGTGTTTTAACATCACATATTGTAACTGCAGTGTATATGTAGGCATTTCACACACTATGAGCAATTCCCACGGGCTGTTGCCAATTGAGAGGTATCAAACACTTCAGGTACCTACATAAACATCAAGTGGAAAAATAGCTGATCTAAAATGAGGGTAAGTGATTCTGGAGAGAGTAATCTGTTGTGAATTCTGTATTCGTTTCTATTCCAAAAGGGCATTTTTAATTGGATAGTGGTCATTTAAACTGTAACATATCTATGTTCTAATATTCATGTCATATGCCATTTAAAATTTCCTGGCTGTTTGATTCCAGAAGCTGGAACAGGTCAGCTGTGGCAGGAGTGAAGAACAGAACAAACAAAGGTGTTTTCATTCAGCTCTTTCTTGGCCTTTCTTAAGTACAGCATCTCTTGGGCTTGTGTCTGTTTAAACAACAAACAGATTTGGAGAATGTGCTGGGTTTGGCTGGGATAATTTTCTTCATCAAAACTGTTTCAATGAACAGACTGACTTTAATCTCAGTCCCTCAACAACCTGCCTCTGCATTATTTTTCATGGCAATAGCGTGAAACATCTGTAATTAGAAAAAGAGCATTGCATAAAAACCTTGTAAAGATGTTTTCAACACTCCAGCCCAGCATTGTTAACAATCATTATATATTGCCTATTAGAGAGAAACTGTAAACATAAGCAAAGTAATAGTTTACAGCTCATACACAGTGTAAGTCAGAATAAACTGTCTTTTAAAATTGATGTACTATAACTCATTAGTTTTTAAGGAAGAACTGTATATTCTTTGTCATAGTTCCCTTTCTCCCATAGTGGTGGGTACCTTCCAGAAATGGCATCAGCACTGATATTTAGTATATACAAAAACCACTGTTGATATCATGCCCATTAGTCAAAAATCAGCAATTACTGTTCGTGTAAATGTAATGAGCAGAAGCTTAGGGTGAGAGCAGAGAATGGCCAACTGCTGCTTCTAACAGTAACACAAGAGTAAGTGAAAGAGAATGCTGGTTGTGTCAGCTTAGTAAGAACTCTCCTAACTTACTCTGTGTGACACATAGAGATGTGCCACAACTGTGTATTTAGGTTGTCACTTGAATGTGATAATGACTTTTTGGCCACTGTGAGAGAAAGGAGATGTAACTTTTGAAAGAAGGGATTTGGACTAAACCTGTCAAGTTTTTCCAAAGCTGATCACCCCACATTCAGATGATACAGTCACTTTTTAAAGTGAGTTTTCAAAGCAGAACTGAATCCCATCAACAGTCCCAGTCGTACATGCTATACGATTCAGTTGTCTGATGCACCAACCAAAAGTACGGCATGTTGGAATACAGTAAGAATGGCTTGAGGCTACATATAACTAGCCAGGCACATTTTTGATTTACCACATTTATCGTGTAGAGGCTACTGTAAATACTGAACTGTGTTTAAGCCAGTAGAAAGTATTGCTTCATTTCTTCAAAGATTGAGACATAATTGTGCTTTGATTCTTTCCATCTGAAAGGTTCTTCTCTGGCCAATGGAAGCTTGAATCTACACAGCACTGTGAAAAGGAAACTAGATGGGGAGAAAGATTATGTCTTCGATAAGAGACTAAGATACAGCGTGCGTCAAAACGAAAGTAACTGCCGGTTCAGGGACATTGTAGTCCGGAAAGAAGATGGTTTCACACATATTTTGCTGTCAAGTCAGACTTCAGATAACAATGCATTGACTCCAGAGGTAAGCATGTAGCCATGAAAGCCAAAACAACTTAATTTGTGGGTTATCTTGCAAACACTGCACTTGAACTCGATTTTGTGTATTTTTTCCCTAATTGGTTACCTTAGAAAAGAAATACCGAGTTCAGGTACATCTAACCTTTTCCATGCTTGGGATTCCTATCCAAAAGAATGCAGAGGAAGTTCATTTTTAATTTACCTATCTGAAACCAAAGTCAGAAGTAGAGTAAGAAATGGCAGAATAACTACTTCCAGCATGGAGTTGTGTGACAGAGTTTCTCTAATCTTGAAGTTACTGATATTTACTGTCCTAGAGAGAAATCTAGTTTTTTTTCATTTTATTATTTAAATAGTGCTCCAGTTTTTGCAAACAGAGAATTTCAGGTGATATGCTGAGACAGTAATTCTAAGTGTATGTCTTGATGCCCAATTGCGTTTTATTCTGAATCATTTTATGAGCCCTTGCTTGTGGAAACTTAACCAGTTATGGGCTCTATTCCCAGCTGAATTCCTACAGTTGTACAACATATGAATGATATTAATGAATCCCCTTGCTCCAAACGTTACACACTTACTGTCAGACTTGGGCTTGTAGCTTGTACTTACTGCACCAGTAAATATATGGATTAGGGGAAGGGCTGAGAAGCTTTTCCTTCCGTATCCTGTGATCCCAGCATAGCGGGCAGTGATGCCCAGGTGTACCATTCCCATGTCAGGACTAAAAAGGTATCAAATAAATGTCAAATCTCTCCTGGAGAGACGAGAACACGCTTGAGCCCTGTTCCACATGGGCAGTAATGGACTGGTTGAAAGGGGGCTACTATAGATCAGAGAGGAAAGAGCAGGAGGTACCTCCCAGCACCAGTTTTGCAACTCTGAGCATTCTGCAGGTAGAGTCCCTCTGCCTGCAGAGGGCAGGCTGCAGTGTGGCAGATCTCTGCCTCTTCTGCCCCCCAGACATGTCAGTGGAGCTCTGTCCTACACAGTGACTTCAAGATAACGGGATATGGAATACAGTTGGAGCACCATCTGAGGGAAAAGGAGACTGTAGCTTTGAGGAATTATTTTATTCAGTAAGAAACTGAGTAACTCTGAAATTAGTTACTTATAATGAGCTTCAGATAAAACCACTAGCAGGTATGATGAGCCCTAAATTTGACTCCCCAAATGCACACCTACACAGGTACATCAATGCAGAGAATGAAACTAAATAGTTTTTGAACTCTTAGTTTTTAAACTTTATCATATTTTAAAGAACTATCTTTGTAATTAACACAGAACACCAGACTTTTAATACTAATTCCCAACTAACACTAGCTTTTAACACAAACGCTTTAGATTGCATAAAATCCATCATTCCATCTGCATGTATTAATTACTCCTAACTGACACCACAGGTAATTTAAATGAGGAGCTCAAGGGCCTGAGTAAAGTATGAAGTCAAGAACTTGCTATGTTCAGGCTAAATAGCCTTACGTTTATGGTGCTGGCTGTGCTGTTCCATATCAGCAGTGTTCAAATGCTCAAACCAGTGAATTAATTCAGGCTCTTCAGGTCTGCCAAACCAGTCCGCTTCATTCCTTGGAAATACTCCATATGCTGGGAAGCCACTTCTGTGGAAGAATAAATGATAAGCATGTAATAGAGCTTCTCTTGCATCACTAGTATAAACTTACTTCTAAAACCTTTATTGAAGTTTACTTGAAAACTAGGGAATGCATTTTATAAAACTGTATTACTGACCAGGATCTGGATAGGTAGGAATTAGTCAAAGTACTGTGTTCTACACATTGAGAACGTCTGTTTAAAACTCGTCCAGGCTGAGATCGATTGAAAGCTCTTGCCTTCTGAAGGCTGCCTCCTGGCACACATGAAATGACTTACTTGGCCTGCATCCAGGCTGCTGCCCATGATCATTCACACCACAAAATCCTGCACCTCCAATATTGGCAATTCCACATCCTTGCTGCAACTACAGCAGAAATCCGAGGAACCGAAAGGAAGAATATGTTGAATTCCTTGTCCCTGCAGTTTGTCACCCATCACCATAGGTGAGGCAAACTGCCAGAGTATTTTAGGGACATTTACAGCATTTTCAGTTTTGAAGCCTCTTACCACCCGTGAACAGAAAGTACAAAAACAAAACTCCCACAAAGTGAAGAATGGGAGTTTCATTTTGTCAAAAGAAACATTAACTTCAAGCTTAATTAGGCATCCAGTAGATTATATTTGCCAAGTAGTAAATGATTAATTTACTCAGGGTAGCTCTACTTGCTGTGGTTAAAATAGTGATGTGGTAATTCTCGGCCATATGTCTATACTGGGAAAAAAAAAGGTGTGCACTGACCACAGTCATAAAATTAAGCTTATACAAAATCACTCTCACCCCTAAACAGCACTGCTTGCTTTTGTGCTTTATCTTACCTTTCAGATGATATGTAATAGTTTTGTTCAACTATTGGCCTCTGCTATTTATGCCAGTTTCATTTAAAAACAAAGAATTTATTTATACCAAAAAAAAAGAAAAATAAAATCTTAGAGAAGTCTCCCTGAATTTCTGTCCTGTTTGTGGTAACCACATCACACCTGTGGGCATGTGCAGGTGACATTAGCATGAAATGTGCCCATGCTTCTTCTAGCCCTTGTTGCATTGATTGAAGTTGGCTCAGTGCCACTCTGGTAATTGAGCTTTTTCTACAGAAATGTTCAGGCCACTATATAAATTCTTTCTTACATTTTACAAGGCCTTATAATACTTCCAAGCCAGTGTCATGAAACAGCACAGGGGTTTTTTATTTCAGTGTCTGAGTCTTGCTACCTTTAAAATTAATTTTCAAAACAGATATGGAAAGTGTTTCATCATAAATTCCATTAAGACATTTTGTCTCATGGGTCTTTTGCTGGTTCTGAAGTTCTTTCTCCAGTGATGATGTTGCTATTTTAACTCACCACATTTCAAGGATCCAAATTCTGTTTCAAAGTTAAGATTAAATGGATCCATCCACGCTTTCTACTTTACTCTATTGCACTAGGAATTAATATTCCTAGCTTATTAATATATTCATAATATATGAATTAAAAGCAAAACATACTCCAGACAGCTAATGTTTCCATTGAAGACTGATATTACAACCTCAAATACACTTGATACTCAAATATAAAAGAATCAGGTTTCAGGTTCCTAGCCATGAAAGTTACAGGGTTCAAAGTTCTACTAGGTGCATTTTGGAGTACTTGTTTGCCTTCACTTCTCCCTACTTACATTTTTTTTTAACTTAAAATAAGAAAGAATCAGGTACAAGTTTACTGTTCTCGGTATTTTTGCTCTCAGACAACTTGTCGGGTTTGGCCAGCACTTCTGCCTGAAGCCAACCTTACGTGTTCCTACATCCTTCATTAATCCAGCAGAGAGGCCTCACAATCTGTTTGCACAGTCAGCAAGTAACAAAAACTGTATCTATGTAGAAAGGTACAAGTGAGGAAGAGGTTCAAAGAACAACTGAATGACTTTAAAATTCGGGTTTGCTGTAGTATTTACAGAATATTTACCTTTACAAATATCAACAGGGAATCTTTAGAGATTCAGAGAAATTAAATGTTTAAAGCAGTATTCCTGTTTAGATGAATAGGATACCTGTGTTCAAGAGACTTTGTGTAATCATGGTGATAAATCCCCAGCTCTGGGGTTTCCCCAGAATGCAAACAAGATTGAAAGCAAAGAGCAACAAATGCCTTTTATATTTCCAGGATCCAGTAAAAGTCATTAAAATAAGCTCTTAGAAGTTTAATGAAGTTTTCACACATTTTATGTTTATTTTGCAACATAAGGTGTCCTGTTAAGGAAGTAACCAGGATTTAATCCTTGACAGGATTCAAAAAGTAAGAACTTTTGAGAAAGTGATAATTTTATTATATATTTGGGTTTCAATAAAACAGTACATGGAGCATTAGGCCTGGTCTAAACTTATAATTCAGTTGATTATCACAAGCTAAATAACTGGCCCACACTGATTGATACATACTTCTTCAGAAATTTTAGTCAAATGTATTCAAATAGAAATACTGTTCCCACAACTGAAAGTTAACTAAAAGACCACAAAGAGCTAGTGGATAAAAAACTCAAACATGGAATAGGAGAATACTGCTTATGGAGCCTTGCACATTTTAGATATGGTCCAATAGGAAAAGTAAAATTTTATTGGACAAATGCCATATTTATACCAAAATAAGGGCAGGTTTAAAGACTATGGAATAGAGAAAAGGAAAATGTAATCTGACATGTAGTATCTCTGTATTTGCAAACTGAATTCACTACATCATTAAATGGAAATTTATGCTTAAAACCAGACTGCAGTTCTGACCTAAAATAACATTTACTTTACAGTACTGCAGTTTAACACACAGTTCTACAACCCTATAGACAAACCTTCTTTTTTGTGCTTATTTTATTGTTAGTAACTTTGCTATAATCATATAAACATCTCTGGCGAAATACCCATACCCACATGAGGAAAGCCATGAAGCTAAGGCATTGGGAAGCAACAGTGAAGTTGGCTAGAACCAGGCTGAGTGACAAGGTGGATTTTGGACTACCAGCAAAGGACTGGGCATAGAACAAGGGAATGAGGATTGATTTTGCTGGCATTGGTGTATTCCAATGAGTTTCTGAGCACCTTTTGCTTATAAAGTTAGTAACAAACTTACAGATTAAACAAAAAAGTAATTTTTGGAGCTTAAAAACACTGATATGTTATGATTTCTTGGTTGTTGATGCTATTTACTTTTGCTATAAACCAGTAGAGCAGTGGAACTGCATTTCCACTGCTGCTCATACTATCCAAAATGCTGTTGAAACATTCCCATTTTCCACCATATCTGCGAAATCAGTTCCTAATAATGGGCTTTTAATATCACCCTCTCCAAAACATTGAACAGTGATAGCAGAATATTGGGTGTTCCTACAGGTAATATCAGATTTTCTTGAAAGTTTCATATACTTTCAGATGGCTTTAACCATGCAGATCAATGAGGGGCAAGATAAAAGAGAGACAGGTTTGGAATGGTAATGATGTGTTTGAAGGATAACGGTGTTAACATCAAAGATGTGGTACAAATACAAATATCACTGGAGGAAGGAGAATGATCAAGAAACTTGCTGAATAATAAAACAACACTCTCATTATATATAAAAATGTTTGACTGGTATTCCCTGATATTATTTATACACCCTTTGTAAGAGCAGATTTTGAGAACATTTAAAATAAACGAAGAGGACAATGTTGCATTCACATGGAACTAGGAATATCAAAATACATGTCTTTTTGTACTCTAACATCTACCACCTTTTAAGTTTGTTTTTAACTTTGAACAGAGGTTTTAGGTTCCTCTGTTTCCCCTTCACAAAATGTGCAGTTTTGCTGTGTTTTTTACCAGCTTAGGGCTGATACAGCCTCTGAGGCTCTGGGAATACACAGTACTTGTAAAATCACTGATGATGTTTTCATACCTGCACAAGAATTTCAAATACACTTTTAAATTCTGCTGGTTTTAATTACTTCACTTCTACCCACTGTCACATACTCAGTATTACAGGCATTCTGAAGTGCACTTAAGAAAGTGAAGCATCAAGAAGTTCACTACCTGCTTTCTCCTGTCCTGGTTTCAGCAGCCAGTAGCAATCATTGCTATGCAAATGCATATGGAAAGCAGACAGGTAGTATTACACTGCGGGGTTTGAACATACTGGTTCAAGCTTGGTCTCACAAACCACAGGACTTCTAATAAAAAAACTGTCAGGTTTTGTGTAAACAAAACTTACATGTTTAGGGACATTTCTTAAATAAGGCATTTCAGAGATCTAAAGAATTTGTGGAAACTAAGTAATGAACAAAAACACTAACAAGCCTAAAATCTTGCATTTGTCTCACATGGAAACCATATCTAATTCCCAGCTACATTTTGCTGTCTTTTGCCTAAATTAACAGCAAATCTTGCAGTACAAAAGAGAAAAAATTGACTCAACAGGACCCTGTCTGTAGGAAGTACTTTAACACGTGTATGTTTAAGCATAGAATGTGTCATACTTGATGAACTCATGGCCCTTCAAGTAAGGAACAAATCACTAAAGGGAAGAGCGGAAGCTGAAGTAGCTGAACTCAGTAACAGCTGAAAAACCATGCTGAATGGTAACCGAACAAGAACTTCGTAAAATAATATTTCCTTCCAAAAATCATTAGGGAAACAATTTTCTGCTCATTGTAAGAAAGAGAAAGGCCATTTTCTTATAATACGAGCAGTTTAGTTCTGTATGGATTTTAGGTTTTGATTTATGGTGCAACTATGCAACTATTATCTTTATCCAGTTGTAAATCAGAGCAGAAATGCCTCTTTCAAGTGGCTTTTTTTGCTCCAACTTTTATAGACTTTAACAATATCATTGAACACAGAAAAACAAATAATACATTTGTCATGTTGATGTGTGTGATGTCCTCTTGTCCTGCTTTACTCTGGTTAAAGTCATATAAACCAAAATAGTTGAAGAACTGAAAACTGGCATTTATAGATTTTGCTCACAGCTTGTTGAGGATAATAGGCTATTGTTGTGATACCCATTTTACTGAAGATACAGCAATGAAATATATATCTATCCACTGAATATACACCATGAAAATAAAAAAGTGATATTTGAAATTATCAAATTGCAACCAGATAGCATAAGATGGCTAGAATTTTCCATAGCAAAAAGTAAAGAACAGCCAAAGGCCTAAAAACTATTTGAATTAATAATCATCAACAAAGCACTTCCATATATACAGTATTTTGTAAACTCTCAGTGTTCTCATTCTAAGTATATTAAAATTAGATAAATATATACATATAATTGATGTAAGTATTAGTAGTGCCCAAAATTTAAGTCTCTCAAGATCAATAAGGTTTGTAAAACTAGGGAAATGGTATTGCAACGGCATGCATGTCGAATTGTTTACTTTTCTTTATCCACAGATCATGAAGGAAGTTCGGAGAGCATTGTGCAATGCATCAGCTGATGACAGTAAACTCTTACTTCTCAGCGCAGTGGGAAGTGTATTCTGTAGTGGCCTAGATTACTCATATTTAATTGGCAGGTTATCCAATGACAGAAGAAAGGAAAGCACTAGGATTGCAGAAGCTATAAGGTGACCCAAGCTTACCTATGATCTCTAAATTATGAAATGCAGTGTGTGATTATAAAGGTATTTATCAGGTCCAAAAACTGTTGTATATTTAATTGTTGATTGCATTCTAACTATAGTCCTACAAATCTGTTCAGTAAGAACCTTGGACCTTCTCAATGTTAGAAAACAATGCACATTCATTCCAGTGCTGATATCCACAGGGATTTCTTTTTTTTCCAATTCTCTGTATTTAATATTTGAAAACATTCCTCCAAATTCAAAAACAACTTTGTTGTTTATCCAAATCAGTTACTGCTTTATGTTCTAAAGTGGTTCTTGAAAGGCAGATACTTTACTTGTTTTGATGTTCATCATTGTAATGAATTTCAGTACAAACAAGAACCCATGGCTTACTCATATTCTTTTGAAATAGCAGTCTGCCACTGTATTTCAGAACCTTATTAGAAGGGTCTCCACTCTTTTTCTTAAACTCAAATAACTTAATATATATGCAAATATAGTTTTATTTTCATAACTAAAATGTGACTTTCCTTATGTATAAATCACATTACCTTAATAGAAATCTAGGGCTTGTGACGTGCAGTCTACAAATCAATCTGCACAATACATCACCAAAAATTTCCATTATCCACAAGGTATTTTTTATACATATTTGCCTGATCTTCCAGTATAAATCAACATCAGTCCACTAACGCCAATGGTATTCACCAGTCTGTACCAGGAGAGGGCTTGGCCCATATTTTTGTCCCCCCACTTTCTACAAATAAGTATTACTCTTCTGAGCTCTTTAAAACATTATGCAACAATTCTGTGAAGCAGTATTAAATAATCTGTTTTACAACAGATCTGTCTTTTTGCATATGTTAGTATAGTGTAAGATCACGTTTAGTTATTACATGACATGTATTAACCCTCAATTATCATGGTTAAAACTGCTGCAGATCAGTCTGGATTCCATTTAATGCTTTTGAAATTCTCAAGGTAGTAATTACTTTGAAAGAATTTAAAATTAACTTCTTAAATATAACAAATTTTGACATGTTTTTAAGAGCCTAGCTATGTTTGAGTATCGTATAGAGATAGTTAAAAAAAGAAAAACTTCTTGGAGTACATATCCTAATTTATTTCTTTAATTTTGAGGGATTTTAAATAATGTGGAACCAAAATAAGTGTGGAAAGAAAATCACTGGTTTTGTTTGAAAATACAGACATGCTTGCACTGCATTAGAGGATACAAATTTAATAATACTCATGTAAATGTTATGTAGATAGGTATTGTTACATGTGTATGCATTTATCCACACACATTTAATATACAGTTATACTTATCAATTCCACATATAAATGAGTATAAAATAGACTAGAATACTCAGTTTTTCTACCCTCGACTCACCGAACACTCTTAAAATACTAGTACAATGTGCTGCTCCTTGTCAGGAACATCGGTTTTGGGCCCACTGGAAATAGATTTTTGTTGTACTTCTGGAAACAATACACTACATTTTCCGTTTAGCACTCTCTGTGCTTTGTGTGAACAAAGGACTCAACTAATGAAAATATACTGTAATAAGAGTAGAAAAAAATGTACACTTTGCTTTTCAGTGGTTAGGATGTCCTCAAACACATTAATGGGTCTCTGCCTCCACTACTGTACTTCAAGTTAGACTTGTAACAAAATGAAATTAAAGTCTTGATTACTGTATGTTTCCACTTTTTGAAGTATGGATCTCATATAGTGATTACAAGTCAAAAATGAAGTTTAAATACCCATCATCTGTATTCATCTTATGTGAAAGATTTATTCATTTGGCTTCTGTCCTCATCAACTGCGTGTGGGGCTTGTGTGTGGCCGTGTGGCTCCTCTGCAGGTACTGAACATAGATCTATCAGCCCAAATTACCACCATCCAGATGTGTGTCTGGCATTACACTCCAGAAGCAGAAAAGAGGCAGACAGACTGCACTGCTGCATGTACGGAGACTACAGAGCCCGCCAGCAGAAAGCCCCATTGGAAGGCATTCCCAGCATCAGTCTCACATCGTCAGTCAGGCATCCTTATGTGACCCGATACATGAAATTCTGGGTGTGCTCAGAAGAAAGCAGAGAAGGATGACTTCACTTACTCAACTTCTTTATAGCCTTTGACATGCTTACGAGCCCTGGCCTGCAGCATCCCACAGTGTATTTGATGGTCAGCTTCCCAGACATCCTCTAGCAAAACCAAAAGCCTTCTGCATGTGACACTTTTTCTTGTCTTTTGAGCTTCTGGTTCTACTGTGGAATGACAGTTACAATTTTAAGTCCTCCTGAAAGACTACACTGAACGGAAACAAGGATCTTCTAGCCCAGAAACTAAAGGTGTGAACTTAAAGTTCAGAGATTAGAAACGTGCCAGGTTCTGGTTATAAAGACAGTTCGCTGGAATAGGTAATGTAGCAAACAGGGAACACAGCTGAGTGGAGTTCTGTTCACTGCAGCTTCTGTAGACCAAATACAAGGATTTGTTCCCCTCAAAGGTTCCCAACATCATAGCCTTCTACTCCATCCTACAGGTGGCATATTCCATACCCATCCATAGTACTATCCTCTCTGCTTCCATCCTTATGACAGAAGCTCACTGTGTCTTCTCAGTGTTCAGTTCCACTCTCTCACATTCTCCAGATGCTCCCTTCCTTGCTCACTCATATGAAGATTTCACATTTCCTTCAACTCTTACCCTTCACTAATGTGTTCTGCTTTGTTTTTCCTCCCCATCATCTGACTGCTTCCTCTGCACATTCCTAATTGCTTTTCCATATTCACTCCCAGTCCCATTTATCAACACATCCTTCCTGCTTTTCTCCACCACACTGTTTTCTTCTGACTTCACATGGTCCTCAGATCTGTTGCCAGCATTTATCCATATTTTGTTCTTTTTACCAATCATTCATCACATCCCCATTCCCATCGGTAGTCCTACTTGGAAGGCTCGCTTACTAAGGCTGTCAAAATTTTGGAATTAAGGTGCAGTGATCCACAGTCATTACTCAGACATAAACAACTGAAGAAATAATAAGATAAGGGAACAGCATTGCTTCTGCAAACTGAAATGAACCACAACTCTTCATAACCCTGCTTCTAGAAAGACATGTCTTCAAAGGCCAGATAAGTTCCTTATTTCACTCTCTTTATCTTGCCACTGATCTTGTGTTTTACTGCTCACAGTGTGAAGAGAGCTGCATCAAACCCACGAGTATCTATTTTCCCATGGTCAAAGATCAACACTTTCCTAGGTAACCAGAAAACCAGAACTCATTCATTGAATGTGTAATGCTGGCTCACCTCAGGCTCTTTGTTTTCATTTAAAATATAAGCAATGCCTGTGTCCCATAAAACATTTCTCTTTGGTATTTTTTCCATTTTTTGCCATATGGACACTCTGACCTGCCAGGCACAGCCCCTGCTCCCAGAAACAGAAGACTGGGTCTTTTTGACCTCAGTGGCACAACTACAACCCATCAAAGGGCACATTTGACAAAATGCTCTTTCCTCAGATCTGTCAGTAAAGATGCACTCTTTGTGTGAACCAGTGCAGGAACAGACACTCCTGTCTCAAATTTGATTTACACATGTCTCTTTTCTAAAGTAATTGAGCATCTCATTTCCTTCATGTACCTGCTGTGCACTGAGCTGCTGGAGCCCATAATTTGCTCACAGTTGCACTCAGGCTTTTTCCTAATTGGGGTATAGGCTGTTCCGTTCAACAGATACCTTTCCACCATTGCCTGTAGGTAGCTTATATTAAATATCTCCAGAATATCACAGAATTTAACATGTTCTAGTTCATTCGTCCAGATGAATCTGATCACATCTAGTTCCCCATTATTTCCCATCTATTCATATTTACTGTTGTGCAGGCAAGGGCATCTACTTCATTATGTCTTTGCTGAAGACATCTGCAGCGGAGACTCAACAGATCACTTGGCTAATTCTTTCCCATTCAGACATTTCTCTCTCTCTGACTCCCCTTTTTGGGTCTTGTTCTTTCTGCTGGTGTGCCAGCAATGTCTACTGTCTCCCAGTCCATGTATGGGACTTGCAGTAGCATCTGACCTAGGGTCTTAAGAGAACTGAGAAAAAAATGGATATTCATCAATAGACCTATGAGGTTTCTTTCATGCTATAATATGTCCATCAGGTTAGCCAAACCAGATCATCAGAAGCCATACTAGCCACTGTGGAGCAAACTGAGAAGCACTGTGTGTACAAACTCAGGAATTACTATTCCAGAAGTAAAACTAAACCTGACCAAACCATTCTGCAGAAAGTCAGTGCGTTCCAGTTAATCAGTTCACATACAACATACACAAAATTATTTAATACGCCAGGTACTCAAAAGATTAAATAACTAAACATAATCAAACTTTTCCATGTGCAAACTAGAAAGTAGCTTGCAATTCAGGCCTCATAAAACTGGGCCATGGCATTTATTGTGTTCATCTATGGTTCTAATTTGCTTTCAGATTAAGTACTTTAAGTTTGGCTATTTATCTGAGACTTACTTTTGTATTCAAGGTCTTTCTTCTATTTTTTGTTTTAGGGATTTTGTAAAAGCTTTTATTCAGTTTAAGAAGCCCATTGTGGTTGCTATCAACGGCCCTGCTCTTGGGTTAGGAGCTTCTATTTTACCACTATGTGATATCG
Source organism: Melopsittacus undulatus (assembly GCF_012275295.1). NCBI lineage: Eukaryota > Metazoa > Chordata > Aves > Psittaciformes > Psittaculidae > Melopsittacus > Melopsittacus undulatus. The sequence goes on from NC_047557.1 coordinate 97,460,005, forward strand.
TTTGGGCAAGTGAGAAGGCGTGGTTTCAGACACCATATGCAACAATCCGACTCACTCCAGCTGGCTGCTCATCATACACATTCCCACAAATTCTGGGGGTTGCACTGGTAAGGTTTTCAACCTCAGTTTGCTGAGGAACCCTTCTTAAATCCGTGCTCTTCTTTCTCTCTTTAAAAAGTAAAACAGAAAACAACTGTTTCTCTTAATTGGCATGAGTGGAAATGAAATCTCTGGAAAGTTCATCTAATCCCTACCCATTTCTTACCACAAAATGACCTCAGTATTCAGTGTATTACACATACTGTGCACAAGAAGGATTGAACACAGATTGAAAAGGCAAAGATTGTCAAGGTCATGGTAGAAACAGGAAGTAATGCATAAGCAGAGTAGTGTTACAGAGTGCCTGTCTGTACCATGGTAGGATTGTACAGTGACAGACCAAGAAACTGCCCTTTGCTCTCTAAAGACAATCCATAGTAGTTCCAGTAAGGTTGCCTAGTTTTTACCAGTATAACAAAGCAGAATTTGCTACTATGATCCATGACTCTTGACACAGTAGCACTGACAGTTACTCTTGTAAAGTCAGCAATAGGGATTCATCATGCATGCCAGCACATTTCTCTTAAATGAAACCCATGCTGTGCTCTGGCCACCTGCACAATCCTTAAATAGCTACTGAAACTCCCTTTAAAGTGTTTTGCAGTATGGAAAGATGCAGGAGACCATTTGTAAATTTAATCCTGAAAATAGCAGGCAAGTATGGAAAAACCTTTGAGAGACTGATAACACGCAATCACATGTAATCTTTTGGTTTCACAGGCCAATGAAATGTTGTTCTGTGGGAGAAAACTGACAGCACAGGAAGCCTGCAGCAGAGGACTAGTGTCACAAGTATTTTGGCCAACAACATTTAGCCAAGAAGTGATGCTACGAGTGAAAGAAATGGCATCCTGCAGTGCAGTGGTAAGAAATCAAACTCCTTTGTGATTAAATTACATTTCACAGAGCTAATGTGTGCTCCAGAGGCTCATCACATGGTGTGTCCTCAGTTTCTACAACCATACCTGTGAAAGAAGGCTAATAACAGACAGTCTGATAGGGATCTGTGACTTCATGGAGTTTCTCATTTTTCAGGGTCAGGGAGGGGTATTTATTTTCCCTGTCTTCACATTTATTCAATATGAGTGGAACCTCCTTGCCCCAGATTTTTAAGGGGGATTGTAGCATAGGTTTCTTTTATGAAGGTGGAAGAGACTGAAGCGATACAACTGGACTGGGAGACCTCCGCAGGGCCAGTAAGGAAGGACAGTAAGAAAATGGATTTGCCTTTCACAGTGTCCTAGCCTGCTACATTTCAATGGATCTGCCTTTTTTTCTGCACCTGGTTCCGCAGAATGTGCAGAATGTGCAGAAGAAGGCACCAGAAGGGTAGGAAAGTGCCAGCTAAGCTCTGCTGTGCAGGAGGTGAGATCCAGACACAGAGGGAATTGAACACAGTCTGGTCACAGTGTATTATAACTTCCTTTTGTGTACATTGAAGTTGAAAGAAAATCCTTTCCCATTTTTACTTCCTAAGGATTTTCCCTTCAGGCAAATACACTTTTATTCTGTGCACATCCTTGTTTAAAAAACACAATGCTCATAGTGAAGAAAGTGATACTGGCTGCAATAAAACTGCTCCAGCAGAAGTGCACACTGTTGTCATTTCGTGCTATACTTCTTATGCCTGTAATTCTTAGCATCCATTCATTTAAGAGACCTGTCATAAAAGAGAAAGTAGAGACACAGAAGATTTTTAATTAAATCGAGTGTAGATTAGATCTGAAAAGACATTCAGAATGAAACTCTGCAAATGTAGCATAAGCTTATTTGATCAAGCTGATATAACATATTATATGAGTTGGGAAAACCTCTGGGCTTCACTGTGAATTATTCCTTCCTTCACTGTTCTTGGCTGTCAAGGGAATTTTCTCTTGAGACCTCTTAGAAAGACTGGTGCTAACTTGTGGACAAAGATGAGAGTTAAAAGTGTCAGAGACAAGATATACTCTCTGAGATCCTAAATGCAAATCAGGCTGAAGTCACAAAAACAAAGAATATGATGAGCTCATCCGAGTTCACTGTGGATACTTGTTCACAAACAGACTAAAAGAATACACAGGCCCCGGGATTTGCAGTGAACACCACCTACTTGAGTTAAAGAGAAATACTACTTTGGAATAGCAGTGTGTAACCTAGACTTGATAAGAATTGGGCTTAGCTTGTAGGTATTGACAAAGCTCAGTGAAGAGTGTGCATCTCCCTTACCATAAACACTGCGTTAATTCACATTAAATCTTCTACCCTCAAAAGAGCAGCAATGTATGAGTTATTAATGGTTTTGACTAGTCAGGTTCCTTGTGAGGTACGTGCTCGTGTTACATATTTTAAAAAGGATTTCAAAGGCTGCAACCTGTGTTTAAATTGGATGTAGGAAATAAAAAGTATTTGCAGTAAAGGCCATTTCCTGTTCATCTCTGTTTTGATAAGGTAATAATGCATGAGGGAAAATTGTTAAAGGTGATGGATATCCACACCGGGGTTTCCAATCACTGTAACCTTAAAGACTACCTTCCAGAAAGCAGGTAGCCAGTATATCATGCCTCACATTTTCATTTCAATGGGTAACATTTTTAGCTCTGTCTAGTGCTTCATGGCTTCAGTAAACTAAAGCTATTCAGAATCCTTCATTCCTTTTAAAAATGTTGGCACTACCACATAAACTTCAGAATTCCTCAGTTCTTAAAAGATGCTGACTATCAGCAAGTGGAGTTATGGCTGTAAATCAAATCTAGTTTCTGTGCCCAAAAGAGTTATTTAAATTGTAAAACAGAGTCAGTAGTGTAGAAATTCTGTTCACACCATTATCCATAATAATTTTAGCAGATGCAAAATGAGATACTGAGTGATATTTTGGCTTTAGGTGTTGGAAGAGTCCAAATGTCTTGTGCGGAGCTTCCTGAAATCTGGACTTGAAGATGTGAATGAGAAAGAGTGTCAGATGTTGAAACAGCTGTGGAGTTCTTCTAAAGGACTGGATTCATTATTCAGCTACCTGCAAGACAAAATATATGAAGCCTGATGTCTTGGCTTAACTTAGAAAATGCCCCAGTTGTGAACCAAGTCAAACGTTACCTGTGTTTGAAAAGCAGAGGCAATGCATCAGTGAGGAATTTGTGACAGTGTATCCTAATACGTATGGTTGTGTTGATTTCCTTGTGAGATACACAGCTGCTTGTAGCTGGTCTGATTTTGTGTAAGCGAGACGTAGGCAGGCTTGTTCAGTGCACATAATCTCAACAGAGGGCTGCATCTTTCACATTGCTCATCCAGGTAAAAGTATACATTCCATGTGCTGAGAAGCACCATTGAGGCCCAGTAAGGCGCACCATCTGTAATGATTTATTTTGTCTGTCCTTCTTAACTTATTCTTGCTGTTGCCACACATCTGGGCTGACACAGAGGGCTCAGTCTAAAAACTGGGTCAGCACAATATTTTGTAGACCCAAACACCATGCTTTAGAAATATTTTTTCATTTTTCCTACGTTCTAACAGTGTAATGGAAAAATTTGATAATTTATATGTATAATATGTAAAGTTAGTTTTACAAAAACTACTAGGATTTTTTTCTTTGTTGAATTTATTTAACTTATTTATTTTGTGTTCATGTTCAGCTGTTCATTGGTCACGGGTCTGATTTTTCATACTACCCTTGACTGAATTAATGGCATCACATGGGAATGCAAACACAATTACAGCAGCAAATTGTGTAGAAAAATAAAGAATATATAGGAAACACAGGATGCTGCAGGCAGTAAAAGAAACAGCCACGTGCATGCTCCTCTGTGTTTAAAATTGTACAAAAAAAATGTATGGAATAGATTCATTTGCAAGGGTTAGGGGGGGAAAATGAATTCTGAAGCAGTGAGTCCCCCTTAAGTCTCTCTTCACTTTCTGCCTTCTTGAGGGGCATTGAAGGGCTTGCCAAGGAGATGCTTTATTTAAGTTGACTATACTCCTGTTAGCCGGGTATCAGTGACAGGGTGAGTGGTGCCGTTACGTGGCATCGTACTGTTTTTCAGGTTTAAACATCCCCTTTTGGTCTGAAGTCTAAAAGCAACTCCTTATGAGCCTTAGTCTAGTTGCCTGATTCCTCAGGTGTGAGATAATTCCTGCTCTGGAGGCCTTTGGGTGTAGGCCAGCAGTTTATACAAGGTGCTAGGTATTGAACTAAATGGAGGGAGCAGTTTTGTTTTGCTCTCCACATTTGGCCACCCCACCATCTGGTACAAGAACTTAAGGCCATCCATAAAAGCAGTCCACAGTAAACGACAAAAACCTAATCTGCTATTTTAGAATGTGATCCTAGTACTTTTCAGTGACACTGATTGACTCCTGAACACTGGATCTAGTTAGTGAAACAGTTAATATGGAACTAACACAAGCATGCTCTGTGACTCCCCCTGCCATTGCAGTGTGCCCAAACCAGCGCTTTTTGAAGCAGAAGCTTTGCACATTTGTTTGCTTTGTGATTTGTGCACTTGCTCGCTATCCTTCAGCTCAACTACTTGCTAATGGTTTAAACCTCTGCAAATGAAGCTGCTAGGTTTTCTCCTTCCTGGTATTTCCATGAAGAGTTTCAACAAAGCCTCTGTAAAAGTTAAAGGTGATTAAAGTATACAGTAACCTTCAACACATTAATATAACATTGTTTTTTCTCAATAATTAGAAGTGCTGTTTCTACAGCCTAACTGTACCACTGAATTTTAAGGAAATCAGCACTTTAAGAACAGAAATTCTCATGGAAATTCATCACTCAAAAGATAAAATCTGGCTTCTAATTAGCCTGTTCAGTGGTTTCCACAAAAAAAAATAGCAGAACAAGTAACTTCTAAGCATCTGAAACTAAACTCTTCCAGTAACAACTGGATGTGATGGGTGCACCACTTGTTTTAAACTAATACTTGCTTATTTCCACAACCTGCCAGTAAGGTCACATAGTGCACGGATGTGGCTGAGTCAGGGCTATGGGATCCCCTACTCTGCTGCTGTGCACACATGAGTCACCTGGATGGCATTAAACGAGAGTGGTTACTCAAATGGAAACCACTCTCATGCGGAACATGTGCTCACATGGTCCAGCATGTAACTTCAGAAAAAGAAAAGAAAAAAGCAATGGAAAGTACCATAATTCCTCAGTTTCCTTCATTTCCTTTATGCCTATTCAGAGAGCCATAACTCCTAGTCATGTGCTAGTAAAACATTAGGAAGTTTATTTTAATACTGTGCTTGGGTTTTGCAGACAGATATAGAGAAACTGCTCAGCAATGTGAAGGTATGCTTTCCAGATGAGATTTTCAGAGAAGAATGATAAGTTGTTAAGACCTTTAAACTGCATCATTTCATCTGAATTTTCAGATATCTATATCTTAGCATCTTAGCATTTTTTATGACAAAGGAATGGTTGAAATACATTTTTCTATAATTATTTTTCCATTAAAGCAAGCGCTAACCATAGTTAACATTTTTAATTATTCATATCTATACAGTTACAGTCTAGTTTTCATGGACTCTATTTTCCCTTCCTAAAAGAGTAATAACAATGTCAAAAGCTTCTTTTCCAGTATTTAAAGATCAGAAATCAATTTTATCTTGTGTTTCTGTCCTTACCAGGTATTCAGATATCTAGATGTACTGTACATATTAGTCTGGGTACCTTTACTAATATTCACAGTATTTAAGATTATAAATGCAATTTGTTGTTAAGTATGTTATTTTATTCTTGTGTAAATTGTTTTGTACAATCTTTAAAAATCTACAGTTTTGCATTTGTAGATATTAAAGGTAAGCAATTTATTTTGTGTTGTCCTGCATGTATATTTTTGCTGTAGATAAGTGTTGCTTAGATTACTATTTCATTACATTTCTGTTTAAATGAATAAGCTTACAAACTTTAATACAGTATATATTTTCAGAATATAAACTTTTATATTTCTGTGGTAGGTTAGGGTATGCGTTTTAGGCAATCTTTTTCACTACTATTAACTGTTCTTTTAATCTCTAATATAATGGTTTTGTGCCAATAGTTTTTCATTAGAATAAAATGATCTTTTAATGGTAGGGATAAACAGACAATTTTAGTTGAGGTTTGTTTTATTTTGTTCTGGTTTTGGGTTTTTTTATTATTTTGCCAGCCTTTACAGTTTTAAAATGTAGTTTTATTGCATTTGTGAATAAGCCTTACCATTAGGTACAAGAAATCTTTAAAGCTACATAAATTGCTTATGTAGTGCTAAGGACTTCCCCAAATAATTGCTGTAAGAAAGTTAGCAAATGAGAGTACAGGGCCTTAAGTTTTTCCTGTGAAAAGGGTAATACGGGTTGAACAACATAGGTAGACTTGTCAGCATGGGCTTTGTTATATATAAACTGTGCATTTGTGCTCCCAACCACAGTAGTTTATCTCAGGCTTTGTGTGGCTGGGTCTATAAAAGTCAAATCTGGCTAAAGCCAGCGCTCTTTAGGAGACAGTAAAGAAGTTTACATAAGAGACTTATAGACAATCTTTAGTACATTTGGGTACTCAGTATCCTAGATGTGTTATCTGTGTCTGCCCAATTAACCGTATGTTTTAAGCCATATTAAATCTCTTTACTGCTACTTTAAATACTACACTGAAAGTCATTCACTAGCTTGCTTACTCACAGACAGGATTTCAATTTTTAGTGAATAAAAATATTATGCCTTCCATAGAAACAAAGGACCAAAGAATTGCATTATTTTAACAAAGCATTAGTTCCTTCACCAGTGAACTGGTTTGACATTTATACTGAAGATCAGTCTCTTTCTGCTACAAACACTGCATTCTCATACATGTCAAGTATAAAGGGGAAAGATGTATCCACGGACCTATAGGGAAAGGAGTGACGTTCAGCTAGGATGGCATGTCTATTGGTAAGGCTTATTACCAAACTTCTGAGATGAAGCAAAGAACCAAAAATTCACAAATTACATCAATGTAACTTTATTTTCAGAACTTGCACAAAGAATTAATTGTAGAACCTTGCAAATTAGCCCCTTAAGTTATTTTGTCAAAATGCCATGGAACAGACTAAAACAGTTTCTAATATTTGTAATGATGAGTACATATTATAATATTATAAGGGTACAGGCACCCCTATGTCACAGTGTTGTAAATATTTTCTGAAATTGGTACAGTACTGAGGGACTTGTATCTTCTGATATATGAAATATTGACTGTCTAGATCAAATTGTACACAATTTATTTGTTGATGGTCCTGTAACTAGTGTATGGACACATTTCTGGGTGCCTTAGAAGTTGTATTTTTCATGTGTGTTAATATGCAGTATTTATACATTGTGAGAAGCTGCTTTGAATAAAAACATTGAAACTTCATTTCAATGTGGTGACCTTCAATTTTACACAGAATGAATGTGATAAGTAGTAGCCACAGACCCTTTTATTATATATGATAAAGCTATTCAGGGACTCTGCCATTTCCAAAGGAAGCAGGCATACAGCAGGCTTTTTAAAAGAGAAGTTAAAACTTTTGAAGGGCAAAACCAGGGGGACTAAAAGACACTGCATAAGAACTGTCTGAAATCATGCATTATGATCCATCTGTTTATCATTTCATTGTCAAATCCAAGAAAATCAACAAGAACTGTTCTTATAAATACACTTCTAGGACACCTTCTCCACCATTATCACTTCCACTATTTAATATCTGAATGTCACCCAGAGCATACCTCTCCAGAACCAACTATTGCACACAGTATTTCAGCTCCCCATGGAGAACTTTGGTATTAGTGTTATTTTCCACAGAGGCCAAGATTCAGCCCAGAACCCTGTTGATGCAGTGTAAAGCTCTCACACTATGGTCCTCCATGGTTATAGACACCATGGGGTCTCATACAAGGTGATAGTTTGGCTGTAGCATCCATGAATGCTATTTCAAATCATGTATCTCCCACGATTAGAAGAGTAACTGTAAATTACTTCCACCAGTGGTAGAAAAGGAGGGATATTTTTGTAGAGAGACAGTGTTACCTAAACCACCTATACAGCAAGGTCTGAGAAAACAACCTGCATTTGATTCAAAGGACAGCAATAACGTCCTAGCAATTATATTTTTTAGCTTTAATCTGACAGACACCGTTAATAAAAACTGTGGTCAGCTATTTAAAGCAGAGGATTGAGCAATTTAGTCTTGCTTCACTATCAACAAATCCAATTATTTATTGCAGTGATTCTTGCCAGGAATTAACTTACCATAGCTTGCACTGGACTGTAAGCAATGTACACATGATGGGTATAACACTGTTTCTGTCCAGCAGTTTTATTGATAGGTTCTGGTTTTAACATAGATTGCCAGCATAAGCATTTCATTTTAAATAATTCATCCTTAGAGGAAAGCAAGAATTCTGTAAAATTAAAAAATCCACCCAAATATTTTGTCAAGCCAAGGTTTCTGAAAGCAAGATAAATGTTAGTCCCTCTTCTTGTAAATTAATACATAAACAGACTACATGGAAGGGGAACCTATTAAGGATGCTGAAGAGGGACTGTTCGTTAGGGGCTGTAGTGGTAGGGCAAGGGGTAATGGGTTCAAACTTCACAGGGAAAGATTAGATTGGATACAAGGAAGAAATTCTTTACTGTTAGGGTGGTGAGGTGTTGGAATGGGTTGCCCAGGGAAGCTGTGAATGCTCCATCCCTGGCAGTGTTCAAGGCCAGGTTGGATGAAGCCTTGGATGATATGGTTTAGTGTGAGGTGTCCCTGCCCATGGCAGGGGGGTTTGGGACTGGATGATCTTAAGGTCCTTTCCAACCCTAACTATTCTATGTTTCTATGATGCTATATAAAAAAGGTCTACAAATTTAAGAGGACAAAAGACTAGTCTATGAATTGCAAGTATAAAAGAACAGGCAGGTATTAGTCCCAAAGATATAAACAGTACTCAAACAGGTCAAAGCTCTGCATGTATTAAAACATGCCAGTTTCCCATTTTGAGTTTTGAATAATAGAAACAATATTACATATGGAAAAACCAGGGAGAGGTTCTGAAGCGAAAGCATGTGAGAAAGACTGACACCATCTTAAAGATTGTGGGAGCTCAAAGCAAATCAAGCCTCGAAAGTCGGACTAGGGGATGGTTTGGGTGAGAAGGAGAAAATCAGATGGTGACATTCGGGCCTGTAACATCAGGAAATCACCCCTCCCTGGTGCATTATTTTTCATTATGAAAGATGATAAAATTTAATGAAACATAATGCATCTCTTCATGGGTGATGTCTGACTTGATCTCAAAACCAATCCACAGTCATAGCACAGAGAGAGTTCCAAATTACCCAGAAAGCCAGAATAACAGCCCACTCTAGAGTGCAAACCATTTGCATTGTGCTAGCACCACTTTGCTTTAATTTATACTCTTTCCTTGGTTTTACAAAATTTGCTCATTACAAATGTGTAATAAAAATAGAACCATTAGAAACTTCATTAACTCCAATTATTACGTCCATCTGGCTTGACACAATAATTTTCAGTCAAAAGTACTATGGGAGAAAGAATGGAATTTTCATTTCTGGAAAAGGAAACAGTTTATTTTTTAGTAACTTAAAAATCCTAAGCTAAACTGTGTCATGTTTCCTTTATCACTTCCTGGCACTGGTGTTGTTTGAACAAATTGAGCAAATCCATGTCAAAAGCCACCAACATCAACGGTGATCTTACTGACTTCAGTTCCTTCTAGGTCAACCCCAGTGGCTCACAGATGCCACAGCAAATCCTTTCACCATAACAGTGCAGGGAATATCTTCAGAGAGCAATGTGGCACCAGTCAGAAAGTAATCAGCACAGCAGGCAGGGTTCCATGTCCTTCATTTAAAATTCAACAGCAGTGACTAAGACATTTTTATTAAAATTCAACATTTTCAACTTTATCACTGACTCCTGTTAGTAGTAAGACATGTCTGCTTGGGTTTAGCCCTCCTCTTTGGTCACATTTATCAGCTTGGATTCTGGATGACTATGTAAAATCTGTGAAACTGATTTTATACCTTGGTCATAGACAGACATATGTTTGTGAACAACCACAAAGAGAGAAGTGAAAATGCTTTTTGCAACTAAGAGTCATGTTGGAAACAGGGGCTATGGTACTGCCACAGCCTACCAGGATGTTAGATTAAAAACTGCACTAGCATTAGTTTCTATAATGAAAAATGATTTAAACACTAAGCAGCAATCTTGACTTGTTAGGATTAAGTTAATTACTATCATCTAGGAGTAAGTTATTCACAGTCATCCAGAAATGTGTTTCTGATGTGTCTGTAAATAAGTGCTACAATTTCTATTACTCCAAAAAGATGAGCAATTTCATACCGCTGTCCTGCCAGCCTTCTGGTTAGAGATTACACACACTGCCTACCAGGCTCTCCAGGGTATTCACGTTCTACACGAGCTTCATTAAATGGATAAAGGCATTCATAGAAAACTCTTCCCATGACTAAGTATTCAAGATCTGCATTATCTTACCCTCTCATTTGTTTATCTTGTGTGCAGCTGCAACACATTTTTTGTCAGGGACTCAGACTTTGGCAAACAATTCCCTCCAAGTCCACTTTTTGCCCTTCAGGCTTGTAATGAGCAACAACTCCAAACCCCTGCCAGCCAAGCTACCAGGGATCCCCTCCTGCTTCTAGGGTGAAGGTCAGATCAGCTCTGCTGATCGGCAGCAGCATGCCCACTGGTTAGAGCCTGGGGTTTGGAGTCAATAACTGCTTAACCCTGAGCCTCCCTTTACTTCTGAAAGCAAGCCCTGATTAGAATCAGTAGTCCAGCCCTCTGTGGGTTTTCCTGCCATAATGACCTTTTCATCACTCCTTTGCATAGGGCTGTGCCCTGGAATGACACCTGGAGCGATGTAAGTTGTGAACTACACTTCAATCTACAAGTTCCTTATGCCAAGTGAAAAAAGCAATGGACAAGGCAATCGTAACACCCATAGCACCCCCAGCACCACGCTGTGCCTGTGTTCATCAGACCAGAAAAACAGGAGATTATACTTTTCATGTGTTTACATGTAACAGGATAAAACGGATACACTTATTTTCCCTCTGCTAATGTGATGCCAGTTGGAAAGAAATACCCCAAAACGTGTTAGACGTGGTAGGATTCATCTTCTATGCATGGCTGTAACTAGTTAGAACACAAAGACACTGTCCCTCTCTAAAAGGGGTATCTTAAATTAAATCCACCTTCTCTAAAAATCTATTGAAAGATCAGACTGAGCTTTAAAGGAATAGGCTATGATACAGCTGATCTGAAAGGCTAAAACCTTTCCCAGCCGTTTCGAGTATGAGAAAATCCAACAGCACTCCATTTGGGATTCAAGCACTCAGTAAACACACTCCACAACCACACCATGGCTGTGTGCCAACAAAATGGTGAGTCAGCAGGCAGGGTAAGGAATCAAGTGTCAAGAATCCATTTAACCCTCACTCCAGAGAACACTTTTTCTTAAAAACAGAACAAAAACACTCTGTGAAAAGAAACAAAAAAAAAAAAAAAAAACCAAAATGACCAGAATTCGTTTCTCCATCAGTTTTCTTCCATCTCAGAGGAGAGCTCACATTTTGAACTGGGGCAAATGCTTAAGAAAACAGCAGTCAGCAAGCTGATAAGAAAGAGGTGCATGGACACCAACCAGTCCAGTCCCTATGATCCTTACTCTGACAAAAATCCCCCTGGTGATCCTGGCAAGGCTGAGTGAGGAAAGGTCTCGTGAGAGCATTAGGATTGATAACACTACATACTTGCAGAGATGTAGGAAGCAAGTGTGTTTTCCTAATGAAAATACAGTTCTGATGATCTGCCATACTCCCAAAGGACTCTCTGTGCCTGTCACTGCTCACAGCGCTCTTGTGGAGCATTTGATGAAATCACAAGATTTCCTAAGTCATTGTTAAATTAACCTCTCTTTAAGGAATTCCCTGCTGCAGCATCACGTTGCATGATCACCCTGGATGCTCCCTCCAGGAGAGCATCACAGGACTGAGAAAAAGATGAGGATTCAAAAAATCACCCCAAAAAAATAAATAATAATTGAAAGAGAACCCAATCTTTCACCTGAAAATTTGAACACTCATTTACAAGGCTTTATGTTAAACACTGCCAAACCAGAATGGCAGCATTTTATACCCGCTTTCTTACTCACTCTTCACAGGTGTAAATAACCACATTGGACACCTGCAGAGGAGGGGAAAGGGGGGGGGAAGACTGTAGTTATTACCTTCAGTGTTAGTTAAGGGTAATTATAGACCAGCTGTGAACTTGGAGTTTACTCCCGTCAGGGAACAGACACAGCTCCCAGTCAAAGGCTGAGAACAGCCAGCTCTGCCGTGCCTCACACTGCTCAATCCTGCAAACGCCTACACCAGTGAGTAACTTTTCACACATCTCATCCCCACTGAACTCCACAGCCTGAGCTGTTTTCTACAGGAACTCAGCTACAGCCGGTAACATCCATCTGATGGCAGTGTGTGTCCTGCCCTGCTGAATGCTCCATCCCCGGCAGTGCTCAAGGCCAGGTTGGACACGGCCTTGGATGACAGGGTCTAGGGTGAGGTGTCCCTGCCCATGGCAGGGGGTTGGAACTGGATGATCTTAAGGTCCTTTCTAACCCAAACCAGTCTGGGATTCTATGATTAAGCCTGAGATGTGAAATCCTGGAGATAAGAATCAGTTTGTGCAGACCCCTCGTGTATGACCACAGTGGAAATATTCATAGTTCCCTGCATGAGACAGTCCTCATAAAGTGTCTCATGAGACAGCCCTCATAAAGCATAAGCCCAAAGTTTAGACAAAACCAGCACCTATGGCACTAAGAGACAAGCCCATCCAAACACTGCTGGAGTGGTTGAAAAGACTTTT